>NC_083321.1:82490798-82792362 GCF_963455315.2 Globicephala melas
ATGGAAGCCTATAATTGCTAGTGTCCAGGTCTCCAATTGTAGAGATTTTGTTTAAGATAAGAAGCTGACACATTTTAGAATTAGAGAAGGTCCTATAGATGTCAAGTCTCTGCTTCCAGTTTTCTCCTGGGCCTAGCTCTACCCTTGCTTTTCCTGCACTTTACTCATATTAGTGAAGAAATACCTACTTCTCTCCTCTGCTCTTTTCCTCCTCAGTTTTTTTCTTAAATATTAATCATAGTTCTGACTAATATCATTCTATAATGAATTAATTCAATCTAGGAAATTTTTATTTTTCAAGAGGACATAATCACTAAAATTAATAAAGCACATTCAGTAACATTTCAGGCAGTATGGAAAATGGAGAGAAAGCAGTTTGAAGCAGAGGGTCCACTCTGATACCTCTCAACTTTCACCACACCAGTGCTAGCCTGTGCCACTCACCAAAATTGGCTACCTTTGCTAAGGATCTTTTAAGCACTTAGAGGTGGATAAACTGGTGACTCTATTTAGAATGAACAGCAATGTCCAGCTGCTTCCTGAGATGACCTAGAAACTAGAAGGAGAGAAGAAAAGACTGCAGTAAGTTGCCCTGTGGGTCTGATCTCCCTAAAACTATGTTTAGGCTTTCATGCTGCAACTCCATGTGGCAGGAGCCTGGGGAAAATGTTTGTACTGTCGTGGTGATATGACTGTGTGCCAGCTATGCCAGGGATTTCCTCAAAACCATGCAGCTTTTCAGTTGAGCAGTGCTTGGGTTAAATTTTCTTCTTTTTGCAAGAGGAACCTCAGCTGGTCTGTTGTACAGAAAGTTCTCAAGCTTGAGTCCAAGTTTCCTGAGAACCACAAAGCCACTTTTTGCCCCTGAGTCTTTGAAGCTGACCTCAAGAAGATCAGAAGTTCTCAGTTTGGGTCCTTGAGTGGGTGGGAGACAGTTTATTGCTAATGGATCTCCTTGGAGCTATGTTTAAAATTGCGAAGAGCGTTGGTGAGTATGTTCCTTGATCTTCCTGCCTGAAAGCCTGAGTGTGGTTGGCTTTGAAATATCCTCATTGAAAGTCTATGTTAACAACAAGTGACAGCATAGAAATGACAGAAAGACAAGTGTCAGCATAGACAAATTCCCATTTGTCCATGGGAATGAATATGTGGAACACAATAAAGAGTCACCAGGAAGCCCATGTGAAATTCTCTGTCCAAGCATGATCATGGCCTGGTGATGGTCTCTAGAAACAGTATAATAAGCGATATATAAGGCGCTCCGTGGGTGTAAAGTGATACAGTCCCAGTATCTAGCATGGTGTTCCTAAGAGAATAGTAATAGCAATGTAACCTTCATTGAGTACCTGTTATGTGCCAGGGGATCATCTAACCATTTTACATGTATTACTTCATTTAATTCTCACAACAATCTTATCAAGTAGGCACTGTTATCACCTCCATTTTATGGATGGAGAAAATGAAGCACAGAGAATTGAACTGAATTGAACAAGGTTAGTGTGGTAGCTTACCTCCAAAGGTGAATCTGCTAATGACCCACAACTTGTGTTGTCTCAAATCTCTCTTGGCCACTATGACTCACTTTAGACCAACAACATATAGCAGAAGTGAAGTCACATGAGTTCCAGGGCTAGTTAATAAGTAGCTTTATAGATTCTACCCAGTTTTCTTGGAACACTTGCTGTTGGAATCTCTGTCTTGGAACAAAAGGATTCAATGGGAGGCCTACATGAATGTGCTCTGGTTAACAGCCCCAGCTGACCTACCAGTCATAGGATCCCCTTTGGATGTTTAATCCAATTGAACATTCAGATGAATGTGGCCCCAGTCAACATCTGACTGCAATGGCATGAGAGACCCTAAAAACCACCCAGCTAAATGCAGTCAACCCACAGAACCATGAAAGTTAATAATAAATTATTACTTTAAATCACAAAGTTTTAGGGTAGTTTATTAGACAACAGTAGATAACCAGAACATTCACACAGCAGGCAAATGAAAAAGCTGGGATTGAAAACCAGACTCCTTGTTCTCCACCAGTATTCTACACTGACCTTGAAATGCTTTTTGTTGTTAGGGTCCTGGTGATGATGCTTACAGATGTGTTGTTCCCAAGCAGGCAAACATGCAAAAGTATAAACATAGTGGATTTGTACAGTATACACACACACACACACACACACACACACTGTGGAGTGGATTATGCATTGGATTTTGAGTTAGGTGGATCTAGGTTTGAACCTCAGCTTCAGTTTTGTGACCTTGGACAAGTTACCACCAGGTGGGGACCAATAGTAGTGAAGGTCAAGTTCTCAAAACTTCAAAGCTTTTGCACAGCAAAGGAAACCATAAACAAGACCAAAAGACAACCCTCAGAATGGGAGAAAATATTTGCAAATGAAGCAACTGACAAAGGATTAATCTCCAAAATTTATAAGCAGCTCATGCAGCTCAATAACAAAAAGACAACCCAATCCAAAAATGGGCAGAAGACCTAAATAGACATTTCTCCAAAGAAGATATACAGACTGCCAACAAACACATGAAAGAATGCTCAACATCATTAATCATTAGAGAAATGCAGATCAAAACTACAATGAGATATCATCTCACAGTAGTCAGAATAACTATCATCAAAAAATCTAGAAACAATAAATGCTGGAGAGGGTGTGGAGAAAAGGGAACACTCTTGCACTGCTGGTGGAAATGTGAATTGGTACAGCCACTATGGAGAACAGTATGGAGGTTCCTTAGAAAACTACAAATAGAACTACCATATGACCCAGCAATCCCACTACTGGGCATATACCCTGAGAAAACCATAATTCAAAAAGAGTCATGTCCCAAAATGTTCATTGCAGCTCTATTTACAATAGCCTGGAGATGGAAACAACCTAAGTGTCCATCATAGGATGAATGGATAAAGAAGACGTGGCACATATATACAATGGAATATTACTCAGCCATAAAAAGAAACGAAATGGAGCTATTTGTAATGAGGTGGCTAGACCTAGAGTCTGTCATACAGAGTGAAGTAAGTCAGAAAGAGAGAGACAAATACCGTATGCTAACACATATATATGGAATTAAAAAAAAATGTCATGAAAAACCTAGGAGTGAAACAGGAATAAAGACACAGACTTACTAGAGAATGGACTTGAGGCTATGGGGAGGGGGAAGGGTAAACGGTGACAAAGCAAGAGAGAGGCATGAACATATATACACTACCAAACGTAAGGTAGATAGCTAGTGGGAAGCAGCCGCATGGCACAGGGAGATCAGCTCGGTGCTTTGTGACCGCCTGGAGGGGTGGGATAGGGAGGGTGGGAGGGAGGGAGACGCAAGCGGGAAGAGATATGGGAACATATGTATATATATAGCTGATTCATTTTGTTGTGAAGCTGAAACTAACATACCATTGTAAAGCAATTATACTCCAATAAAGATGTTAAAAAATAAAAATAAAAAAAAATAAAGTGAAGAGTAGTGGTAAAAAAAAAAAAAGACACAGAGTGGCTGAATGGATACAAAAACAAGACCAAATATATGCTGTCTACAAGAGACCCACTTCAGACCTAGGGACACATACAGACTGAAAGGGAGGGGATGGAAAAAGATATTCCATGCAAATGGAAATCAAAAGAAAGCTAGAGTAGCAATACTCATATCAGACAAAATAGACTTTAAAATAAAGAGACAAGGAAGGACACAACATAATGATTAAGGGATCAATCCAAGAATAAGTTATAACAATTGTAAATATTTATGCACCCAGCATAGGAGCACCACAATACATAAGACAAATGCTAACATCCATAAAAGGGGAAATCAACAGTAACACAAGAATAGTGGGGGATATTAACATCCCAGTTACACCAATGAACAGATCATTCAGACAGAAAATTAGTGTGGAAATCCAAGCTTTAAATGACACAATACACCAAATATATTTATAGGACATTTCATCCAAAAGAAGCAGAAAACATCTTCTTTTGAATTGCACATCATTTTCCATGATAACTCACATCTTGGGTCACAAAGCAAGCCTCAGTAAATTTAAAAAATTGAAATCATATCAAGTGTCTTTTCTGACCACAACACTATGAGATTAGAAATCAATTACAGGAAAAATTCTGTAAAAAACACAAGTACATGGAGGCTAAAAAACATGTTACTAAATAACCACTGTATCACTGAAGACATCAAAGAGGAAGTCCAAAAATACCTAAAAATATATGCTAATAAAAACACAATGACCCAAAACCTGTGGGATGCAACAAAAGCAGTTCTAACTGGGAAGTTTATAGCAATACAATCCTACCTCAAGAAATAAGAAAATGTCAAATAAACAACCTAACTTTACACCTAAAGCAACTAGAGATAGAAGAACAAACAAAACACAAATTTAGTAGAAGGAAAGAAATCATAAATATCAGAGCAGAAATAGAGATAAAAAAAAACAATAGCAAAGATCAATGAAACTAAAAGCTGGTTCTTTGAGAAGATAAAATGGATAAATCTTTAGCCAGACTCAAGAAAAAATTAGACATGAAAAACTGGACATTGCAACTATCACAGCAGAAAATCAAAGGATCATAAGACACTACTACAAGAAACTATATGCCAATAAAATGGACAACCTGGAAGAAATGGACAAATTCTTAGAAATGCACAACTGCCAAGACTGAATCAGGAAGAAATAGAAAATATGAACAGATGAATCACAAGTACTGAAATTGAAACTGTGATTAAAAATCTTCCAACAGAAAAAAGTCCAGGAGCATATGGCTTCACAGGAGAATTATATCAAACATTTAGAGAAGATCTAACACCTATCCTTCTCAAACTCTTCCAAAAATTTGCAGAGAAAGGAACACTCCCAAACCCATTCTACAAAGCCACCATCACCCTGAATACAAAAACGAAAGACACCACAAAAAAATAAAATTACAGGCCAATATCACTGATGAACATAGATGCAAAAATCCTCAACAAAATACCAGCCAATTGATCCAACAACACATTAAAAGGATCATGCACCATGATCAAGTGGGATTTATCCCAGGGATGTCAGGATTTTCCAACGTATGCAAATCAATCAATGTGATACACTATATTAACAAATTGAAGAATAAAAACCATATGATCATTTCAATAGATGCAGAAAAACTTTTGAAAAAATTCAACACCCATTTATGATAAAACTCTCCAGAAAGTGAGCATAGAGGGAACCTACCTCAACATAATAAAGTCGATATATGATAAACCCACAGCAAACGTCATTCTCAATTGTGAAAAACTGAAAGCATTTCCTCTAAGATAAGAAACAGGACAAGGATGTCCACTCTAGCCACTATTATCCAACATAGATTTGGAAGTTCTAGCCACAGCAGTCAGAGAAGAAAAAGAAATGAAACAAATCCAAATTGGAAAAGAAGAAATAAAACTGTCACTCTTTGCAGATGACATGATACTATACATAGAAAATCCTAAAGATGCTACCAGAAAACTACAAGAATTCATTAATAAATTTGGTAAAGTTGCAAGACACAAAGGTAATACACAGAAATTTTCTTGCATTCCTAAACACTAACAATGAAAGATCAGAAAAAAGAAATTAAGGAAACAATCCAACACAAGAAAACAATAAAATACCAAGGAATAAACTACCTGAGAAGGTAGTTTAAGCACAAAAGACCTGTGCTCAGAAAACTATAAGATACTGATGAAAGAAATCAGAGATGACACAAACATATAGAGATATACCATGCTCTTGGACTGGAAAAATCAATATTGTGAAAATGGCTATATCACACAAAGCAATCTACAGATTCAATGCAATTCCTATCAAATGGAAATGGCATTTTTTCACAGAATTAGAACAAAAATTTTACCATATTTATGGAAACACAAAGTACCCCAAATAGCCAAAGCAATCTTGAGAAAGAAAAATGGAGCTTGACGTATCAGGCTCCCTGATTTCAAACTATATTACAAAGCTACAGTAATCAAACAGTATTATACTGACATAAAAGCAGAAATATAGATCAATGGAACAGGATAAAGAGCCCAGAGATAAACCCACACACCTATGGTCACCTAAACTATGACAAAGGAGGCAAGAATATACAATGGAGAAAAGACAGTCTCTTCAATAAGTGGTGCTGGAAAACTGAACAGTTACATGTTAAAGAATGAACACTAATACCATACACAAAAAGAAAATCAAAATGGATTAAAGACCTAAATGTAAGACTGGATACTGCAAAACTCTTAGAGAAATACATAGGCAGAACACTCTTTGACATAAATTGCAGCAGGATCTTTTGTGATCCACCTCCTAGAGTAATGAAAATAAAAGCAAAAATAAACAAATGAGATCTAACTAAACATAAAAGCTCCTGCACAGCAAAGGAAACCATAAACAAAAGTAAAAGACAACCCACAGAATGGAAGAAAATATTTACAAATGATGCAATTGCCAAGGAATTAATCTCTAAAAGATACAAACAGCTCAAGTGGCTCAATATCAAACAAAAAACCCCAAAAAACAAATAACCCAATAAAAAAAATGGGCAAATCTAAATAGACATTTCTCCAAAGATGATATACAGGTGGCCAAGAAGCACATGAAAAGATGCTCAACATCTCTTATAATTAGAAAAATGCAAATCAAAATTACCATGAGGTATCACCTCACACCAGTCAGAATGGCCATCATAAAAAAAATCTACAAACAATAAATGCTGGAAAGGGTGTTGAGAAAACGGAACCCTCTTGAACTGTTGGTGGGAATGTAAATTGATACAGCCACTATGGAGAACAGTATGGAGGCTCCTTAAAAAACTAAAAATAAAGCTACCATATAATCCAGCAATTCCACTCCTGGGTATATATCTGGAGAAAACCATGGTTTGAAAGGTTACATGCACCCCAATGTTCATTGCAGCACTGTTTATAATATCTGAAGCATGGAAGAAACATAAATGCCCATTGACAGAAGAATGGATAAAGATGTGGTACATATATACAATGGAATATTACTCAGCCATTAAAGAGCATGAAATAATCCCATTTGCAGCAACATGGATGGACCTGGATATTATCATAGTAAGTGAAGTAAGTCAGACAGAGAAAAAAAAAATCATATGATATCACTTATATGTGGAATCTAAAAATATGATACAAATGAACTTATTTACAAAACAGAAACAGACTCACAGACTTAGAGAAGAACTTACAGTTACCAGGGAGAAGGTTGGGTTGAAGGGATAGATTTGGAGTTTGGGATTCACATGTACACACTGCTGTATTTCAGAATGGCCATCATCAAAAAATCTACAAACAGTAAATGCTGGAGAGGATGTGGAGAAAAGGGAACACTCTTGCACTGCTGGTGGGAATGTAAATAGATACAGTCACTACGGAGAACAGTATGGAGGTTCCTTAAAAAACTAAAATTAGAACTACCATATGACCCAGCAATCCCACTACTGGGTATATACCCTGAGAAAACCATAATTCAAAAAGGGTCATGTACCCCAATATTCATTGCAGCACTGTTTACGATAGCCAGGACATGGAAGCAACCTAAGTGTCCATCAACAGATGAATGGATAAAGAAGAAGAATTGGCACATATATACAATGGAATATTACTCAGCCATAAAAAGAAATGAAATTCAGTTATTTGTAGTGAGGTGGATGGACCTAGAGTCTGACATACAGAGTGAAGTAAGTCAGAAAGAGAAAAAGAAATACCTTATGCTAACACATATATATGGAATCTTAAAAAAAAAAAAAAGGTTCTGATGAACCTAGGGGCAGGACAGGAATAAAGATGCAGATGTAGAGAATGGACTTGAGGACATGGGGAGGGGAGGAGGGTAAGCTGGGTCAAAGTAAGAGAGTAGCAAAGACATATATACAGTACCAAATGTAAAATAGATAGCTAGTGGGAAGCAGCCGCATAGCACAGGGAGATCAGCTCGGTGCTTTGTGACCACCTAGAGGGGTGGGATAGGTATGGTGAGAGGGTGATGCAAGAGAGAGGGGATATGGGGATATATGTCTACATATAGCTGATTCACTTTGTTATACAGCAGAAACTAACACAACATTGTAAAGGAATTATACTCCCATAAAGATGTTAAAAATAAAATAAAATAAATAACCAAGAGGGACATATTGTATAGCACAGGAAACTCTACTCAATATTCTGTAACAACCTAAATTGGAAAATAATTTGAAAATGGATAGATACATGTATAAGTGAATCACTTTGTTGTACACCTGAAACTACCATAACATTGTTAATCAACTGTACTCTAATATAAAATAATTTTTTTTAAAGATAGAAAGATTAAGAATTAATAAAGATAGAATATCTAGAGATGATCTTCAAGGAACAATTTTAAAGGCTATCAGATGGAGTCAATCAAGATGACAACATAAGAGTCTCCTGAATTTTTTTACCCCCAAGGATACACAGATTGTGTAGCTACACATGGAACAATTCCATCTGAAAGAAATCAAGAAGTTAGCTGAGAAATTCCTACAAATAGCAAGAGTGAGAAAATAACCAGATCAAAACAAGTAGGCAAGAATGAATCATGAAGAAATAGAAAATTTGAATAGATCAATTAGTAGTAAGGAGATTGAATCAATTATCAAAAAGCTCCCAATAAAAACAAATCCTGGACCAGATGGCTTCAATGGTGACTTCTACCAAACATTCCTTGAAGAATTAATATGACTCCTTCTTAAACTCTTCCAAAAAATAGAAGAGAAGGTAATACATTCAAACTCCTTTTATGAGGCCAGCATTACCTTGATACTAAAGCCAGATAAGGCCACTACATGAAAACAAAATTACAGATCAATATTCCTGATAAACATGAATGTAAAAATCCTTAAGAAAATATTAACAAACTGAATTCAACAATATATTAAAAGGATCAGACACCATGATTCAGTGGAATGATTGCCAAGGATGAAATGATGGCTCACACAAATCAATCAATGTGATACACCACATTAACAAAAAGAGAAATAAACATCATATGATCATCTCAATAGATGCAGAAAAAGTATTGACAAAATTCAACATTCACTCATGATTAAAAAAAAACTTCTTAAAAAAAGACTACATTCTCTTTAATTTAGCATGTGCTATATAAGAATTGTTTCAGTTCTCTTCTTTGCTAAGGGGCATGCAAATACTTAAAAGAAAGCCACTTCCAATATGTTAGGATCTTGAGTTTCTGGCTAATGAACAAAGAACCAGTAGCAGCAAGATATTGGAAAATCAAACACCTTTTTGAAGAATGTCAAAAAATATTTTATTAATTAATGTACATGGTATACCCCCAACTCAGAGGGTGGCTGGTTTACAAAAGCAAAAAGCCAATTTAAAAAGTAAGATATTCATTTGAGAATTTTAAATATGGCATTTCACACAACAATGACTACTAGCATTCAATGAACCCTTTCTCCATACCACTCCTGGCACTTCTTTTATTTTCCACACAGGTACTGTTATTGTTTCTACTTTATAAATTAAGGAACCAAAATATATAAAGGTTAAGTCTGTCAAGACCACACAACTAGTTAGTGGTGGAACTAGGACTTGAAGCTGGATCTGTTTTACTGCCTGCCACACCATCTTGCGTCCTGTCTCCAAATTTCTCCTGGTCACAGTCCAATGCAGCTTAGCAGACTGTTCAGGTAAAACTGTTGAGGTCTTTAGTCCTCTGGTTCCACTCAGCATCTGGATGTTTATCCTCATAACACAATGACCTGCAAAGAGTGGCAGATCTTACAAGTGTCAACTATTGCTAGAATCAAAGGGCAGTCTCTGGTACTCAAACATCTCTGTGTGCAAAGATACGTGTCATCATCAGCCATGTCATCAGTTAATCAACAAATGTTGACTAGGTGCTCATGTGCTGCTCACTATTTTGCTCTGTGCTGAACTTCTGTAATCAGCAGAAACCCAGTTCCTCTACAATGAATACTGCAAAAGTTTGTTTCCCCTTCACTTTGTAGTGGTGACCATCATTGGCTAAAAGGATGCTCTCAGTTTTGTTTTGTTTTGTTTTTTTTTTTTGCGGTACGCGGGGCTCTCACTGTTGTGGCCTCTCCCATTGTGGAGCACAGGCTCCGGACGCGCAGGCTCAGCGGCCATGGCTCAAGGGACCAGCCGCTCCGCGGCATGTGGGATCTTCCCTGACCAGGGCACGAACCCGTGTCCCCTGCATCGGCAGGCGGACTCTCAACCACTGCGCCACCAGGGAAGCCCTGCTCTCAGTTTTATGG
Source organism: Globicephala melas (assembly GCF_963455315.2). Lineage (NCBI taxonomy): Eukaryota > Metazoa > Chordata > Mammalia > Artiodactyla > Delphinidae > Globicephala > Globicephala melas. The sequence continues at coordinate 82,501,115 of NC_083321.1, forward strand.
AGACTTTTTCTAGCCCTCAGATCTATATGCAGTTGATACAGAGAAAGATAAAAGATTATATAGCAGAGCTACTTTGTCATTAAGGTTAATATCCAACTTATGCATACTCATATTTCTTTGCAATTCCCTGTCTATGTGATGTTTTCAAGACATTACTATTAAAAGCAATTTACCCACATACAAAAAACAAGATGTTCAAGCACTGCTCTTTTGTTGTATCCAGATGGTATCAGGTTTGCAAATGCAGTAAGCCAATAATAATTAATATTAGTGTTGAAATTTGTATAGTATTTTATGATTTATAAAGTAAACCATGGAATCATTACAAACCCCCTGTAAAGTATGAACCATCCCCATTTTTTAGCGATGAAGAAACAAAGGGTCAGAAGAGTTACATCATTAATTATTTATTCATTTACCAATATGTAGACTAGCACAGTGTCAGGATCACAGTATTTGTAATCAGATAGACCAAACTTTTAATTCTATTTCTAGATATTTTACTAGCTATGTGATGCTGGTCAAGTTTCCAGGCCCTACTAAACATCAGTTTTCTTATCTGTGCTTTGAGGCTAATCAAAGTATCTACTCATTGGGCTGTAGTGAGAATTAAATGAGATAATTCATGTAAAATATTAAGCACACTATTTGGAACAAAGCTGTTGCTCAATAAAATTGATAGCTGATATTGTTATCATATTACTATTACTGCTTTTTCACTTATGTGCTGAGCATTGTAATAGTTGCTAGTGGTATAATAGTACAAGGTGTAGTCTAGTGCACTTGCATAAATATTCACAGCTAGTAGGTAGAAGAGACAACACATGTTTTCTGTTTCTTAATCCTTAAACCAATTTAATTTTAAATGCATTAATCTTTTTGTGATGAAGAAAAGTGAGAAATTCAAAGAAATATAAATAAAACTAGGTAAGAAAATGCTGGTGTCTCATGAGTTGTACAAAGTGAGAATGTTATTCCTGGGTTCTGGACAGAATCACTTTTCCTTAACGTAGAGGTCATTCTAATTTCCAGCATGCAAACCTGAGTGCAGTGGAGCTTGTTTTACTGTGGCCAGCTGATCCCTTTCTTGCAGAGTCACCACAGATTTAGAATTTTATTGGGCAGATGTTGAAAACCAGATTGAAAAATTTATAAATGATGTACTGCAAACACTATTCATCTTGAATAAGATATCTTGCTGCAAACTTTCTTGTTTAATAGGCTTACAGAGTAGTTATGGTTTCCATAGGAACAAGACTAAATCATTCCTTTAATACAATCCCAGAGGTCTCAGTAGACCTGCAAAGTATGCCATGAACTGTCAAAACACTGCTTCTCCTGACATACAGGGAGCAGCATTTGTTGTTCTGTCAAGCTGTCCTTGAGTGTCATGATGCATCGGAAGTTTCAGTTCAGATTCTTATTTTTACAAAGAAAATGGGTCTTCCTCAAATGTTTACTTCACTCTTTCACTGCAGAGTTCACAAGGCTGATAACCCAGAGAGTTAAATTCAGATCTCTTTTGTACACTGTGCATGCAACTCCTAATAGAAGAGTTCAAATGCAAATTTTCCTGCTACAGTTTCTTCATCGTTGACTCGTCATTTCATGGTAATTACACTTTGTTCTCAACCTATAAGCTAAGCTATGTAATTCAGTTTTCATTAGCTGCAAAGAGGCAGCAAACCCTGGGAACTTTAACCATCACACTGCCAGAAAGCATGTGGACTCAGGAAATTCATAATTATTTCATTGTAAACAAGGATAAGGCTATTGATTGATCCATGCTACAGGGAAGCGCTGAAATATATAGAGACGTAATTCAAGGGATAAACAAAATTTCAAACTTCAGTATTCTTTTTTTTTAAACCAAGACAGAATGGATAATCCATTGGAAATGGTCAATTACAATGGACTGGCAATAATAAATTCTTAATGGTATGATTATAGTGGTAAGATCAGCTCTTAACCAAAGTGAATGCATAAGGCACATAGAAAGATAATTATCTATAGAAAGCAGACATGTTAACAATATATAATTTTAGATTAATTTTCAAAAGTCTGTGTAGTAGCCAATGCTGGACTAGGTCAATGACCTGTTTGTGAATAATTATTACCCTTTATTACTATTTTTTTCTCTTTACCTTTGGCCATTTAGCTGCTCATTATTGTCCAATTAAATTAGTGTGAAATTTTTTCCATTAAGAGAATTTTGTAAAGTCCAAAATAAATGGAAATCCAAAGGTGCAACCTCTGGTGAATATGGTGGATGAATCAGAACTTCCCAGACAAGCTGTAACAGTTTTTGCCTGGTCATCAAAGAAACATGAGGCCTTGCGTTAACCTGATGGACAATTACGTGTTTTCTATTGACTAATTCTGGATGCTTTTTGTCGAGTGCTGGTTTCAGTTGGTCTAATTCGGAGCAGTACTTGTTCGAATTAATTGTTTGGTTTTCAGGTAGGCGCTCATAATAGAGGATTCCCTTCCAGTCCCACCTTATATGCAACATCACCTTCTTTGGATGAAGACTGGTCTTTGGTATGGTTGGTGGTGGTTCATTTCACTTGCCCCCATGATCTCTTCCATTCCATATTACTGTATAGTATCCACTTTTTATCCATCACAATTTGTTTTAAAAATGGAATGTCTGCTGTGACTAAAACTTTCAAAACTATGTTTAATAATAGTGGTGAGTGGGCAACCTTGTCTTATTCCTGAACTTAGTGGAAATAGTTTCAGTTTTTCACCATTGAGGACTATCTGGGCTGTGGGTTTGTCATATATGGCCTTTATTATGTTGAGGTAAATACCCTCTATGCCTATTTTCTGTAGGGTTTTTATAATAAATGGGTGTTGAATTTGGTCGAAAGCTTTCTCTGCATCTACTGAGATGATGATATGGTTTTTCTCCTTCAAATTGTTAATATGGTGTATCACATTGATTGATTTGCATATGTTGAAGAATCCTTGCATTCTTGGGATAAACCCCATTTGATCATGGTGTATGATCCTTTTAATGTGCTGTTGGATGCTTTTTGCTAGTATTTTGTTGAGGATTTTTGCATCTATGTTCATCAGTGATATTGTCCTGTAGTTTTCTTTCTTTGTGACATCTTTGTCTGGTTTCGGTATCAGAGTGATGGTGGCCTTTTAGAATGAGTTTGAGAGTATTCCTCCCTCTGCTATATTTTGGAAGAGTTTGGGAAGGATAGGTGTTAGCTTTTCTCTAAATGTTTGATAGAATTTACCTGTGAAGCCTTCTGGCCCTGGGCTTTTGTTTGTTGGAAGATTTTTAATCACAGCTTCAATTTCAGTGCTTGTGATTGGTCTGCTCATATTTTCTATTTCTTCCTGGTTCAGTCTCGGAAGGCTGTGCATTTCTAAGAATGTGTCCATTTCTTACAGGTTTTCAATTTTATTGACATATTTTTGCTTGTAGTAATCTCTCATGATCCTTTGTATTTCTGCAGTGTCAGTTGTTACTTCCCCTTTATTTCTAATTCTATTGATTTGAGTCTTCTCCCTTTTTTTCTTGATGAGTCTGGCTAATGGTTTATCAATTTAGTCATAGCAATCAGAGAAGAAAAAGAAATAAAAGGAATCCAAATTGGAAAAGAAGTAAAGTTGTCACTGTTTGCAGATGACATGATAGTCTACATAGACAATCCAAAACATGCTACCAGAAAACTATTAGAGCTAATCAATGAATTTGTTACAGTAGCAGGATACAAAACTAATGCACAGAAATTTCTAGCATTCCTATACACTAATGAAAAATCTGAAAGTGAAATTACGAAAACACTCCCATTTACCATTGCAACAAAAGAATAAAATACTTAGGAATAAACAGACCTAAGGAGACAAAAGACATGTATACAGAAAATTACAAGACACTGAGGAAAGAAATTAAAGATGATACAAATAGATGCAGAGATATACTATGTTCTTGGATTGGAAGAATCAACATTGTGGAAATGACTATACTACCCAAAACAACCTACAGATTCAATGCAATCCCTATCAAACTACCACTGGAATTTTTCACAGAACTAGAACAAAAAATTTCACAAATTGTATGGAAACACAAAAGACCCTGAATAGCAAAAGCAATCTTGAGAAAGAAAAACAGAGCTGGTGGAATCAGGCTCCCGGACTTCTATATCTACAGTAATCAAGACAGTATGGTACTGGCACAAAAACAGAAATATAGATCAATGGAACAGGATAGAAATCCAGAAATAAACCCACGCACATATGGTCACCTTATCTTTGATAAAGGAGGCAAGAATATACAATGGAGAAAAGACAGCCTGTTCATTAAGTGGTGCTGGGAAAACTGGACAGCTACACATAAAAGAATGAAATTAGAACAATCCCTAACACCATACACAAAAATAAACTCAAAATGGATTAAAGATCTAAATGTAAGGCCAGACACTATCAAACTCTTAGAGGAAAACATAGGCAGAACACTCTGTGACATAATTCACAGCAAAATCCTTTATGACCTACCTCCTAGAGAAATGGAAATAAAACCAAAAATAAACAGATGGGACCTAGTGAAAATTAAAAGCGTTTGCAAACAAGTAGAAAGACAACACTCAGAATGGGAGAAAATATTTGCAAATGAAGCAACTGACAAAGGATTAATCTCCAAAATTTACAAACAGTTCATGTAGATCAATATTCAAAAAACAAAGAACCCAATCCAAAAATGGGCAGAAGACCTAAATAGACATTTCTCCAAAGAAGATATACAGATTGCAAACAAACAGAGGAAAGAATGCTCAACATCATTAATCTTTAGAGAAATGCAAGTCAAAACTACAATGCGAGATTTGGAACCAAGATGGCGGAGTTCAAGGACATGCTCTCACTCCCTCTTGCGAGAACACAAGAATTACAGCTAGCTGCTGGACAATCATTGACAGGAAGACACTGGAACTCACCAAAAGAGATAGTCTGCATCCAAAGACAAAGAAGAAGCCAGAGTGATACAGTGGGAGGGGCGCAATCACAGTAAAATCAAATCCCGATAACTGCTGTGTGGGTGACTCACAGACTGGAGAACACTTATACCACAGAAGTCCACCCACTGGAGTGAAGGTTCTGAGCCCCACAACAGGTTCCCAAACTTGGGGTCTAACAATGGGAAGAGGAATTCCTAGAGAATCAGAATTTGAAGGCTGGTGAGATTTGGTTGCAGGACTTTGACAGGACTTGGGGAAACAGACTCCACTCTTGGAGGACACACACAAAGCAGTGTGCACATAGGACCCAGGGGAAGGAGCAATGATCCCAGGGGAGACTGAACCAGACCTACCTGCCAGTGTTGGAGGGTCTCCTGCAGAGGTGGGTGATGATGTGGATCACCATGGGGACAAGGACACTGGCAGCAGAAGTTCTGGAAAGTATTCCTTGACGGAAGCCCTCCCAGAGCCTGCCATTAGCCCTACTGAAGAGCCCAGGTAGGCTCCAGTGTTGGGTTGCCTCAGGCCAAAAAACCAACAGGGAGGGAACCCAGCCCCACCCATCAGCAGTCAAGCAGATTAAGTTTTACTGAGCTCTGCCCACCACAGCAACAGTCAGCTCTACCCACCACAAGTACCTCCCATCAGAAAACTTGCACAAGCCTAATAGATGGCAACATCCACCAGAGAGCAGAGAGCAGAAGCAAGAAGAACTATAATCCTGCAGCCTGTGGAAAAAAAACACATTCACAGAAAGATAGACAAGATGAAAAGGCAGAGGGCTATGTACCAGACGAAGGAACAAGAAAAAAACCCCAGAAAAAATAATTAAATGAAGTGGAGATAGGCAACCTTCCAGAAAAAGAATTCTGAATAATGATAGTGAAGATGATCCAGGACCTCAGAAAAAGAATGGAGGCAAAGATAGAGAAGATGTAAGAAATGTTTAACAAAGACCTAGAAGAATTAAAGAACAAACAAACAGAGATGAACAATACAGTAAATGAAATGAAAACTACACTAGAAGGAATCAATAGCAGAATAACTGAGGCAGAAGATTGGATAAGTGACCTGGAAGACAGAATGGTGGAATTCACAGCTGTGGAACAGAAGAAAGAAAAAACAATGAAAAGAAATGAAGAAAGCCTAAGAGACCTCTGGGACAACATTAAACGCAACAACATTCACACTATAGGGGTCCCAGAAGGCGAAGAGAGAGAGAAAGGACCAAAGAAAATATTTGCAGAGATTATAGTGGAAAACTTCCCAAACATCGGAAAGGAAATAGCCTCCCAAGTCAAGGAAGTGCAGCGGAGTCCCACACAGGATAAACCCAAGGAGAAACAGGCTGAGACACATAGTAATCAAACTGGTAAAACTTAAAGACAAAGAAAAATTATTGAAAGTAGCAAGGGAAAAATGACAACATACAAGGGAACTCCCATGGGTTTAGCAGCTGATTTCTCAACAGAAACTCTACAAGCCAGAAGGGAGTGGCATGATATACTTAAAGTGATGAAAGGGAAGAACCTACAACCAAGATTGCTCTACACAAGATCTCATTCAGATTCAATGGAGAAATCAAAAGCTTTACAGACAAGCAAAAGCTAAGAAATTCAGAATCACTAAACCAGCTTTACAACAAACGCTAAAGGAACTGCTCTAAGTGAGAAAAAAAGGAGAAGAAAAAGACCTACCAAAACAAACCCAAAACAATTAAGAAAATGGTCATAGGAACATACATATTGATAATTACCTTAAACGTGAATGGATTAAATGCTCAAACCAAAAGACACAGGCTTGCTGAATGGATACAAAAACAAGACACATTTATATGCTGTCTAAAAGAGACCCACTTCAGACCTAGGGACACATAAGACAGAAAGTGAGGCAATGGAAAAAGATATTCCATGCAAATGGAAATCAAAAGAAAGCTGGAGTAGCAATACGCATATCAGATAAAATAGACTTGAAAATAAAGAATGTTACAAGAGACAAGGAAGGACACTACATAATGATCAAGAGATCAATCCAGGAAGAAGATATAACAATTATAAATATATATTCACCCAATATACGAGCACATCAATACATAAGGCAACTGCCAACAGCTATAAAAGAGGAAATCAACAGTAATACAATAATACACCAATGGACAGATCATCCAAAATGAAAATAAATAAGGAAACAGAAGCTTTAAGTGACACAATAGACCAGATTGATTTAACTGATATTTATAGGACATTCCATCCAAAAATTACAGATTACACTTTCTTCTCAAGTGCACAGGGAACATTCTCCAGTATAGATCACATCTTGGGTCTCAAATCAAGCCACAGTAAATTTAAGAAAATTGAAATCATCTCAAGCATCTTTTCTGACAACAACACTATGAGATTAGAAATGAATTATAGGGAAAAAAACGTAAAAAACACAAACACATGGAGGCTAAAAAATACGTTAGTAAATAACCAAGAGATGACTGAAGAAATCAAAGAGGAAATCAAAAAATACCTAGAGACAAATGACAATGAAAACACGATGATCCAAAACCTATGTGATGCAGCAAAAGCAGTTCTGAGAGGGAAGTTTATAGCAATACAACCCTACCTCAACAAACAAGAAAAATCTCAAATAAACAATCTAACCTTACACCTAAAGGAACTAGAGAAAGAAGAACAAACAAAACCCAAAGTTAGCAGAAGGAAAGAAATCATAAAGATCAGAGCAGAAATAAATGAAATAGAAACAAAGAAAACAATAGCAAAGATCAATAAAACTAAAAGCTGGTTCTTTGAGAAGATAAACAAGATTGATAAACCATTAGCCAGACTCATTAAGAAAAAGAGGGAGAGGACTCAAATCAATAAAATTAGAAATGAAAAAGGAGAACAGGCACCTCAGAAATATGAGGTATCCTAAGAGACTACTACAAGTAACTCTATGCCAAAAAAATGGGCAACCTGGAAAAAACAGACAAATTCTTAGAAAGGTATAACCTTCCAAGACTGAAACAGGAAGAAACAAAATATGAACAGACCAATCACAAATAATGAAATTGAAACTGTGATTAAAAATCTTCCAACAAACAAAAGCCCAGGACCAGATGGCTTCACAGGTGAAGTCTACCAAACATTTAGAGAAGAGCTAACACCCGTCCTTCTCAAACTCTTCCAAAAAATTGCAGAGGAAGGAACACTCCTAAACTCATTCTATGAGGCCACAATCACCATGATACCCAAACCAGAAAAGGATACTACATAAAAAGAAAATTACAGACAAATAACACTGATGAATATAGATGCAAAAATCCTCAACAAAATACTAGCAAACAGAATTGAACCACACATTAAAAGGATCATACACCATGAGCAAGTGGAATTTATCCCAGGGATGCAAGTATTCTTCAATATAGGTAAATCAATCAATGTGATACACCATATTAACAAATTGAAGAATAAAAACTATATAATCGTCTCATTAGATGCAGAAAAAGCATCAAAATTCAATACCCGTTTATGATAAAAACTTTCCAGAAAGTGGGCATAGAGGGAACCTACCTCAATATAATAAAGGCCATATACAGTAAACCCACAGCAAACATCATTCTCAATGGTGAAAAATTGAAAGCATTTCCACTAAGATCAGGAACAAGACAAGGATTTCCACTCTCACCACTATTATTCAACATAGTTTTGGAAGTACTAGCCATAGAAATCAGAGAAGAAAAGGAAATAAAAGGAAAACAAATTGGAAAAGACTAAGTAAAACTGTCACTGTTTGCAGATGACATGATACTATACATAGGGAATCCTAAAGATGCTACCAGAAAACTACTAGAGCTGATCAATGAATTTTTTAAAGTTGCAGGATACAAAATTAATGCACAGAAATCTCTTGCATTCCTATACACTAACAATGAAAGATCAGAATGAGAAATTAAGGAAACAATCCCATTCACCATTGCAACAAAAGAATAAAATACCTAGGGATAAACCTACCTAAGTATGTAAAAGGCCTGTACTCAGAAAATTATAAGACACTGATGAAAGCAATTAAAGATGATACCAACAGATGGAGAGATATACCATGTTCTTGGATTGGAAGAATCAATATTGTGAAAATGACTCTACTACCCAAAGCAATCTACAGATCCAATGCAATCCCTATCAAATTACCAATGGCATGTTTTTAAGGAACTAGAACAAAAAATGTTAATATTTGTATGGAGACACAGAAGACCCCAAATAGCCAATACAGTCTTGAGGGAAAAAAAACGGAGCTGGAGGAATCAAACTCCCTGACTTCAGACTATACTACAAAACTACAGTAATCAAAACAATATGGTACTGGCAAAAAAACAGAAACATAGATCAATGGAACAAGATAGAAAGCCCCGAGATAAACCCACACACCTATGGTTAACTAGTCTATGACAAAGGAGGCAAAGGGATACAATGGAGAGAAGACAGTCTCTTCAACAAGTGGTGCTGGGAAAACTGGACAGCTACATGTAAAAGAATGAAATTAGAACACTCCCTAACACCATACAGAAAAATAAAGCCAAAATGGATTACAGACCTAAATGTAAGATCGGACACTATAAAACTCTTAGAGGAAAACATAGGAAGGGCACTGTTTGACATAAATCACAGCAAGATATTTTTTGATCCACCATTTAGAGTAATGGAAATAAAAACAAAAATAAACAAATGGGACCTAATGAAACTTCAAAGCTTTTGCACAGCAAAGGAAACCATAAACAAGATGAAAAGGCAACCCTCAGAATGGGAGAAAATATTTTCAAATGAATCAACGGAGAAGGGATTAATCTCCAAAATATATAAACAGCTCATGCAGCTCAATATTAAAAAAAACAAACAACCCAATCCAAAAATGGGCAGAAGACCTAAATAGACATTTCTCCAAAGAAGACATACAGATGACCAGGAAGCACATGAAAAGCTGCTCAACATTACTAATTATTAGAGAAATGCAAATCAAAACTACAGTGAGTTATCACCTCACACCAGTTAGAATGGGCATGATCAGAAAATCTACAAACAACAAATGCTGGAGAGGGTGTGGAGAAAAGGGAACCTTGGGCTTCCCTGGTGGCACAGTTGTTGAGAGTCTGCCTGCTGATGCAGGGGACACAGGTTCGTACCCCAGTCTGGGAGGATCCCACATGCCGCGGAGCAGCTGGGCCCGTGAGCCATGGCCGCTGAGCCTGTGCGGCCCGAGCCTGTGCTCCACAATGGGAGAGGTCACAGCAGTGAGAAAGAGGCCCGTGTACTGCAAAAAAAAAAAAAAAAAAGAAAAAAGAAAAGGGAACCCTCTTGCACTGTTGGTGGGAATGTAAATTGATACAGCCACTATGGAGAACAGTATGGAGGTTCCTTAGAAAACTAAAAATAGAACTACCCTACGACCTAGAAATCTCACTACTGGGCATATACCCTGAGAAAACCATAATTCAAAAAGAGTCATGTACCACAATGTTCATTGCAGCTCTATTTACAACAGCCAAGACATGGAAGCAACCTAAGTGTCCATCAACAGATGAATAGATAAAGAAGATGTGGCACATATATACAATGGAATATTACTCAGTTATAAAAAGAAACGAAATTGAGTTATTTGTAGTGAGGTGGATGGACCTAGAGTCCGTCATACAGAGTGAAGTAAGTCAGAAAGAGAAAAACAAATACCGTATGTGACACAAATATATGGAATCTAAAAAAAAAAAAAATGTCATGAAGAACCTATGGGCAAGACAGGAATAAAGACACAGACATACTAGAGAATGGAGTTGAGGACACGGGGAGGGGGAAGGTAAGCTGTGACAAAGCGAGAGAGTGGCATGGACATACACACACTACCAAATGTAAAATAGCTAGTGGGAAGCAGTCACATGGCACAGGGAGATCAGCTTGGTGCTTTGTGACCAGCTAGAAGGGTGGTATAGGGAGGGTGCGAGGGAGAGAGACGCCAGAGGGAAGAGATATGGGGATATATGTATATGTATAACTGATTCACTTTGTTATAAAGCAGAAACTAACACACCATTGCAAAGCAATTATACTCCAAAAAATGTTTAAAAAATTGAATGTTTTTGTTACTTTTAAGTAGAGAACTTCATGTGGAAACACAGTCAAGAAGGTTATTTTCTCTTATGTGGAACCCAAACATCAAGGTGATTAACATAACCACGCTGGTGCAAATGATTTTCAAAGCTTGTATTGGATATTTGAGTATGTTGACTATCTCCCACGTGGTATAACATTGATTGTTCTCAATTAATGTCCTCAATTTTATTGCTATCAACTTCAACCAGTCTACACGACTGTGGAGCACTGTTCAGCGAGAAATCTTCAGCACGAAACTTCACAAACCACTTTTGACATGTTTGATCAGTCACAGCACCTTCTCCATACACTGCAAAAATCTTTTTTTGTGTTTCAGTTGCGTTTTTACCTTTCTTGAAATAATAAAGCATAATATGCTGAAAATGTTGTTTTTTTCTTCCATCTTCAAAATTAAAATGGCTACACAAAAATTCATCAATTTTGATTTTTTTTAAATGCACACTGATATGACAGCTGTTACAATACAATCTAACAAAATTGCTTTGAATGAAGTTAAAGACAACTAAGCGCTACTAGAGCCATCTTATGGAAAAAAACGAATGAACTTTTTGGCAATCCCAATATATACATTGATGGCTAAATAATATTCCATTGATTGAATTATTTATTTAAGTAATTATTAAATTCCTGTGCTAGTCCTGAGACACAGTGTTGAACAAGGATAAAAGGTCTCTAACTCATTTAACTATTCTCTTATCCATGGCTAATCAGATTGTTTCACCATCTTTAAACTGATTTTTGTTCCTGCCCAGAACACTGAATAACTGGCTGAGGAATTGGGAGGAGGATAACATTATTTAGGAAAACTCTTTTGATATTTAGGGTATTAATCAAAATCTCCAGAAAAGCCTTTTCTACCCTTCAGTACCTTAAAATAAAATCCATTCTCTCTGCATCCATTTAACAATAATAATAACAATAGGCACTAAATGAGTGCAGTCTAATTATGTTCTATATATATTTTTTAATCTTCACAAAAAAACCTATGAAGTCCACAAAGTTATTGGTTGTATTATTATTTCCATTTTATAACTGAGGAAAATGAGGCACAGTGAGTTGCCTAAGATTACAAAGGAAATAAATAGAAAGACTAGAATTTGAGTCTGGCATCCTGACTTCAGAACCCTTACTCTAAGCTACCTCTTGTTAATACTGAACTTAGTATGTAACTATATTCTTTAAACATTGTATGTGTTGTAATTATTTTTCATGTCTGACTCCTAAATATAAATATGATCTTCTGGAGGGCCTAGGCCATGTCATTAATTTTTATATGACTAGAAGAGTGACTGGTTTGTACGAGCTATTCAGTAAATTCTGAATAAATGAGTGCATGAATGAATGCTATCTTGGAAATGTAACATATCTCAAAAGGGGGTAAGGTTGTGCTGGGGAATAGGTATTAAGAAAATGCAGACTTATTTCCACAAGAGTCATACTTTTCTATGTGTATGAGGCAACACTATTCCGGGATTAGATGTGTGTTGACAGACATACATTTCCTCTCTGGTCTATAAAACGTGAAAAAAATCTAGATGAAACTTCATTCAATCATCTGCATACTATGTGGATATCCATTATCTAGATATATGATTAAGGGCCTATATTTGGAAATATTCAAATGTTTGGTGTCATACAACCCAATTTTTACTGGATGAAGTTTTACTTTTCATCCTGAGATTTCCATTCACAATTAACACAATTTTTAAAACTTTAGTCAGGGCTAATTGAGTGACAAGATCAATTTAGAAGTTAGAGCAAAAGCACCAGCTGTTGGATTGATATTGAATGTCTTTCCTTGTGGAATGGAGTCTCTATGCAAGTATGACAGAGTGAATCTCTCAGTCTTAGCTGTTGTTACAGGCAGTTTTTTGCAGACCACCTTGATCAGTGCTTCACAGTAGAGCTGGTAGAGGTTAAGATACTTGTGAGAGGATTTAGTTGTCATATAATTGGGGAGTACTATTGGCATTGCAGGGATCTGAGCCAGGGATGCTAGACAGGCTGCATTATATGAGGAGTTGGCAAAACAGAGATTTGCCCCATGTCCCATCTGATTTTTAAATATTAAAAAGATATTATTTTATTATAAATGGTTTTTCTTTTATTTACCTTTGAATGGTATATGTAGATAGATTATCTTTGAATTTATGTTTAGAGAGTTAAGGGGGCTTTAGAGAAGGTTTTAGAAGGGGAGCATTGGGTCTTAAAGAACCAAACCATACATCTTTAGAATAAAAGTGTTCTGGATGATCACAGGATTTCATTTTTTTTAGAAACTGAAATTCCAGGTGAAATTTAGTAGGCTGAGATGTTTAGTAAATATCCAGAGAGAATTATTGAATTAATACTTGGGACATTTAGAGTCTAACACATTTCAAGTCTACACTTCCCCAAGTCTGTTGTTTTCTCTCCTCTTTCCTCAGTGAATTAAGATGTACCAGCATTTGTGGGTGGGGGTAGATGGTGGTGGTGGTGGATTTTTCTAAATGTGATTAGGAGGACACAGATTGTAGAGCCTGGAAGTTTCCTTGCTTTATGTCTGACATTATCAGATCTTTTCTTGAGGAAGACAAATCTGGCAGCAGGATATTGGATAATTTCAGATAAGAAAAAGTATACCTTCCAGACTGGGTCACTCTAGGTAAGTAAAAATAAATGAGATTTGTCATATTTCCTCATACTTACAGATCTTTTTTTCCCCCCTTCTGATCATGCTTCCTGATTCTTAGGACTTTTTTTCATCTCCTCTCCTGAAATCTTGGAGAAGAGGAATCTACACACAGGGATTATGTAGGTAAGAAAGTTGAAAATAACATTGATCTGGGACAACTCCCAGTCTTGGCCTCATCACCTTACTTTCTCAACTTGCCCTGGAGGGCAAATGCAAGCTTATTTCTTTGCTTCCTAGGCTAACTCCTCTTTGAAGCCTGAAAGTTTGGTACTGTGTGAACATAAAATTTTATAGCCATTGATTTCAGGATTCTAATTCTTATCATATTGGAGTATTTTACTTAGAAACCATTTTCATTCTGAAAAAGTCAGCCTAAGTTTCAACTTACAACCCCTCTACCTCTTTGCATTTCCCCAAAGGCATCTCATATCTTTTGTGTGGAGGAAAACCTGGGTTGATAACTAGCTACATTCTAAGTTACTCCTCATTATGTAATAGGTTCAATAAGTTTGGTATATTTTAGAGTTTTATTATAACAAGAAGGCTGGACATATCCTGCTTGCATCAGTGTTCAAATCCTAAACTACACTTCTACCTGCATGAGGACAGATTCTTAACTGATCTTGTTATGATGTTTGGTTGATTCTTTTGTCCTCTCATGTTTACAAGAAGGTAAGCATTGTAAAACAAACATGTTCCTGTGACTGTTTATGGTGGTGTTTGTTTCATTTTTGCAAATACAAAGGAAAAAACAAAACAAAAATAAAATCGTCACTCTGGAGATGGGAGTGTGATGAGAATGAGTGGAAAGCCAGGTAGGAGAGGGCAGAGGGTTCTTGAAGAGGGTTGGAATCTAGTGTTAAGTGAGGATAAAGTTTCCAATAGTCTTTTCTGTCATTTTTCTAAAGAACTCAAGGCCTCCCAATATTTCAAGATTTTAAATCTAGGTAATGGAGATTGATTTGAGCAGCCACATTCTTCTATCTCCTGATTTATCATTGGACTAAAATTCCATCAGAAGTAAAGATCTTGAATTTGTCTGCCAGGCCAAGGTGTTATTGACATGTAGTCTGGGAAAGGAAACTCAATAATACATTAAAATCCATCAATTATTTGAACAGATTAGCTGTCACCTAGCAAGACCTTAGGTAAAGAGCATTGGAAGAGAGAAAGAGGAAGAGCTCAGAAAAGGTCCATAGGTAAACTTTCTGGGAAAGGCAGGTGGAACTCATAGGCATTCCTGAGGGCCCCCAGCTGTTGGAGGCAAGGGGTGGATTTGGAAGGCAGTAGGGGACTGCTTTCCAGTCTAAAGTGTTGTGAAGGACTCAGTGGTGAGGTACTCCAACATGTGCACCGCCTGGCACAGTTTGTAGAGCATAGTAAGCTGACATCAGATATTATTTTCTTTCCTTCCCTCACAGCTTCCTCTGAGATTTGGCCTGTCCTGCAGTCTCCAGAATAGCTTGCCAGGACTTGCACTGGCTGGAATAAGACGTCTTTTGTGTTCCCAACCCTGTATGTCTATATACCTTGAATGATCTCTTGTTTGTAAAATGTAATAGCCCCTTTCTAATGGAACAGCAAATCAGGAATACTCTGAGGGAGAATGGAAGGTGATTTCCTCACCAATTTCTACTATACTTAAAAGTAATGTGCAGATAATTTAAAATTCCTGTGTGGAAGGGCTTATACACCTTCTTTTGGAGACAGATAAGATTGCACATTTCATTTCATTTTGTGCAGGCATTCCAGTGGGGCTAGAGTACCAATTACTAGTTAGTGAAATGATTCGGTAGGGCCCAATGGAAACTGATTTTAGAGAAAGGAAATTGCTTCTCTTCTATTAACAATTTTTAATAATCTAGAAATTGGGAAGACCTGAATTTCTCAAGTGCCTGACTGTTATGCATTGCAGAAATGCTAATCTTCTGTTCTTTTGATGTGGTGGTGATTCTACACAAAATGAGAGTCAACGAGAGAACTTGGAGCATGCTTATCAAAATAGAACAGAAAGTCATGTTTGCCAGTAAAGTAACAGAGGAGAAAAATTCCACTTGGTTTTGTCCCATATTCAAGAAGAAACCTGGCATTCTCCCAACTCTCCCTGGATAACATTTTTTTTAACTTGTAAGAAATGGTATGAAAAAGTAACATATCACACACAGAGAAATAGAAATAGAAAAGGCAAGTAAAATACCACTTAACAAAACAAGATACTACATCGACTTATGTTAACTTTACCTGGTTTCACGTTGGCAGGAGCCATCAGCTACACTTCTGCCACCTGTTATTGCTGTTTGAATTCAAACCCTGGCCAGTGGTAACATTATACAACCAACAATAGCCAGACAGTCTGGTCAGTTATATTTTTTTGAATACACAGAGAATTGCACGATCACTTGGGCTTGGAGAGGTGCTACTCATTCTTGAAGGGCTCCTTTTTGCTGATCTAGGCTCCATAGGGTTACACAGGAGGCAAGACATTTAACATTTTGGCTTCAGCCAGAACAGCTTTCATTTTTTGTCTGTTTTATATATTAAGATGCTATAAAATATTTGGTTTGAAGGAAAAGTTTCTGCTCTTAAAACAAACATGTATCCCAATGATTTAGGAATGAACACATATTTTAAAATAGCATGTAAGTTAATTTGTTTTATGAAAATCAAATACTTAAATTCTGAAAGGAAGCTCATTATTTCAAGATAACTTCTTTATTTTATTCTTCTGAGAAGCAGAATACTTTCAAAACCTTATGATGATTGCTAATTGTTTTCCCTGAAAATCCAGGTCTTTCTTTATATGTTAAATTTGCCTAAAGGAGGGTATGTCTGTAAAGATGCAAAAGAGCAATCATATCCAACTCTCTTCCCTTCCCCCATCTCCACCTTTTTCTACAGCTTTATGCCTTTGCTTTGCTTCATGTTTTTCTGCTTTTTTGAAATGCTGACCTGCTTCCTCTGTCTTTTCATACTACCCTCTCTGCAAGGTCCAGCTAGAAATCCACTTCTTAATTAATATCTGCCACAGATTGACAATTTGTTTTCTTCTTTTCTGTTATAGTATGTGTGCTTAAGCTTTTATTTGTGGCTTCTAGTATACTGTGTTGTTATTTGTTACTCAACATCTGCACCCACACAGAGAAGAGAGTGGAATTAGTCTCAAAGAGAAAGGAATTAGTCATCAGTGAGTACCTACTTAGCTCTCAGCAGTGTGTTTGATGCTTGCCTGTGTATTATCTCATGGTGCAGTGGTCACGTTCATGTACTCTGGAGTTAGAGGTTCTGAGTTTAAAACTAGCTCCTTGAAAACTATAATTCAAAAAGATACATGCACCCCAATGTTCATAGCAGCACTATTTACAATAACCAAGACATGGAAGCAACCTAAATGTCTATCGACAGATGAATGGATAAAGAAAATTTAATATATATATATATATATATTCATTCCATTTATGGAACATACACACACGCGCACACACACACACACACACACACACACAATGGAATACTACTCAGCCATAAAAGGAATGAAATAATGCAATTTGCAGCAACATGGATGGATCTAGAGATCATCATACTAAGTGAAGTAAGTCATAAAGAGAAAGACATATATATCACTTATATGACAAAAATGAACATATTTACAAAACAGAAACAGACTCACAGACATAGAAATTAAACTTATGGTTACCAAAGGGGAAAGAGGGTGGGGGCGGGATAAATTAGGAGTTCGGGATTAGCAAATACAAACTACTATGTATAAAATAGATTTAAAATAAGGTCCTACTGTATAACACAAGGAACTATATTCAATATCTTGTAATAAAACATAATAGAAAAGAATATGAAAAGGAATATATATATATAAATAACTGATTTGCTTTACTGTACAGCAGAAACTAACACAACATTGTAAATCAACTGTACTTCAATAAAAAAACTAGCTCATTTGCCTACCAGCTGTGTGGTTTTGGACAAGTTTCTCTATGTTTCAGTTATTATTTTATATGTAAATTGGAGCTAATAATAACCTTATTTGGTTGTTATAAGGATTAAATTAGATTATACATGTAGAATACTTAGAGTATCTGGCCTATTTTGAGCCCTCAATATATGTTAAATATTATTATTAGCCCAAAGAATCACCCTATGATGTAGACATTCTCTCTATCTTGCTGTTGAAAAAACCTGAGGCTGACAGGTTACAGAGGCAAGGAATGTTGAATTATAAAGTGATAGTAGATCAGTGGTTTTTAAATATTTTTCAAATATTTTTAGTCATGTCCTTTTTTTGTCGCATTAAAACTTTCCCATAAGTCCAATCAATAATAAAATAAGCCAAGGTGAAGTTTTTCTGGTTGGAGCTGGATGGAGGGATGACATTATCTCTGGGTTAGTTTACTTTCTTCATCCCTTGAGGCACCTCTTCAGGACCTTAGATGACTTCAAAATACAATCTTACTCTATTTTTTACTGTGAAGTAAGTGGGGCTGAGAGAGGTGATGTTATTGGTCCAAGATCATAGGTACAAACTCAAGAACTTTATTCTTTCCACTCTGCCATTCTGTTTCAAGGAGACAAGTGGTCACCTCTTCTACTCTGCCTTGCCTAGATTCTTGTAACTGTTTCTGACAATTGCCATAATGGAGAACAAAAGTTACCTCTCTCATATCCCAGTAAGAGAATACAAATGCAACCACACACATGAAAGAAGCTGAGTGCTTTGAATTGCTTGGAGGCAGTGAATTACCAATGTAAAAGTTTTCAAAGGAGACAAAGTTTTGAAAGTCTTTCATTTGAATGATTATGTGAAAAAAAAAGAATAAAATGAATATTTGAATGAATTTTTTCCTTTTAAATAACATCATGCACTTCAAGAATTTTAAGCTTAAGCTGACAGAAATAATAAGGAAGGTGACTGAAGAATCTCAGCTCTTTAGTGGTCTACTGCTAAGGATTTTACTTCACATCAGTTGGCTCTCCTTGGTGTCACTATTGTAGAAATTTGAGGGAGACAATATTTTTTAAATATTTATTTATTTACTTGGTTGTGGCAGGTGGGCTCCTTAGTTGTGGTATGCATGTGGGATCTAGTTCCCTGAGCAGGGATCGAACCCAGGTCCCCTGCATTGGGAGCCTGGAGTCTTCACCACTGTGTCACAACGGAAGTCCCAGGAGACAATATTTTTAAGGGAAAATATAGTTTATGAAATAAAGCTCCAGGCTGTAAAACACTAGCAAGCAATTTAAGACAATTCAATAAATTGGGATTCATTCAATGAGATCAAGAAATGAATGATTTCATGTCCTACAAGGTTGGTATGGGAAGTCATATAAATGCATAAAACCATAATGGCATATATTCAACAAACATATTAAAAAATCTACCAAGAGCCTAGCACTGTGGATTTAAAGATGAATAAAATAATGGTTCCTGCACCCAAAGAGCTCAGTCTCTGATAATACGTGTGTTAATCCCCAAATTTTGTACACTGGATATTAGGTGTAGATGTGTGGCTTGAGCTGGCACTAAGGAGGCAGGTGCATGTTTTGAAGAGAGTATGTTTGTGGACTTGCATGGTGTTCGTGGAGGAAAATGTGGAAATGTATGTGAGAAGAGCATAGAATCTTCAATCAGAGAACTGTGCTCCTCCCTTATTGATTGCCTGACTTTGTACAACATGCCTAGCATCTCTGAGCCTTAGTTTCCTTGCCTGTAAAATGGAAGTAATGCTAATACCATTTTTATAAATTACTGTGGATTCTAATTAGATTATGAATAAGAAAGTGCCTTATAAGCCATTTAAATCTAGATATCAGTTGAGACCTTTTCAACCTTGCTTCCCAATGGCTCTTCTAAGTGCTCCTCCAAGCAGTAGTAATCACTCAGATGTGTAATGAAATGTCTTTGTGAATTTCACCCCAAAGAATTCACTAGCATCAGCAATTCATATGGTTATGGGGAAGGGTCAGATCATGCCTTAATCAACCACTGTACTGTTTTTTTTATCTCTCTGTCCTGGATTTCTTCCAGGAGCTCCAACTCCTTTTCATTCTGTTATACAAAGTAACTTTCCTCATTTTGGAAAGCACTGGTGCCAAGCCAACACTAAGGTCCTGGAGGTTCAGCTTCCCTCCCAAGTGCTTTTCAGAATGTTTTTTCCAACAATATATCTTTCTTCCTCAGATAAATTCAGCCTGTAACACTATAAAGTATTAAAACACATTTTAGTGTTTTAGGCTACTACCATTTTTATTGTGGTAAAAAACATGTAACATGAAATTTATCATCTTTACCCCTTTCAACAGTACAGATTATAATATTGAGTATATTCCCATTATTGTGAAACAGATCTCTAGAACTTTTCATCTTGTAGAACTGAAAATCTATATCCATTATGCTACAACTCTCCTTTTCCACACCCCCATTACAATGATTTAAAACAGGGGTCCCCAACCCCCAGGCCACAGATTGGTACTGGTCCGTGGCCTGTTAGGAACTAGGACACACAGCAGGAGGTGAGCAGTGGTCAAGCAAGGGAAGCTTCATCTGTATTTACAACCGTTCCCCATCGCTCACATTACCACCTGAGCTCCACCTCCTGTCAGATCAGCGGCAGCATTAGATTCTCATAGGTGAGCTAACCCTACTGTGAACTGCACATGTGAGGGATCTAGGTAACGCACTCCTTATGAGAATATAATGCCTGATGATCTGAGGTGGAGCTGAGGCAATGATGTTAGCACTGGGGAGTGGCTGCAAATACAGATTATCATTAGCAGAGAGATTTGACTGCACAGAGATCATAATAAATCCGTTCCTTTCAGACTCATATTAATACCCTATCAGTGAGTGGCAAGTGAAAATTAGGCTGAATCTGGTGGCAGGCTTTATAGTGGCAAGTGAGTTGATATACTTCAATTGTACAGCTGCATCTGGTGGCAGACTTTAAGTCAGAATCCGACACTTATTTAGTCCACGTGTGTCCCGCCGATTATTTTATTTACCACTTCCATCCGCACCTCTTTCCTGCACTTGTCTCAGTCACAATTTTGATAAGCCCACAAGCTAACCCTGGCCAAAATGAGTAAAAAAAACAAGCGTCTCTGGAGAGCTTCTTTGAGAAGGGGAAGAAACCAAATGATGAGGCAGCAGAAGACTCTAACACTGGCAAAAAAAAAAAAGAAGCTGGATTTAAAAGAAAATATGAAGAGTACTACTTAAATTATGGGTTCATTGCAACAGGTGATTCACATTCTCTAAGCCCGCTTTGTATTATATGTGGCAACCTGCTATCTAACAAAGCCATGAAACCTTCAAAAGTGCTTGGCCACAATGGGACAAAGCACCCTATATTAAAAGACAAGCCTTGGAGGAGTTGAGGAAGATGGCGGAACGGTAAGACACGGAGATCATCTTCCTCCCCACAGAAACAGCAGAAATACATCTACACGTGGAACTGCTCCTATAGAACACCCACTGAACGCTGGCAGAAGACCTCAGACCTCCCAAAAGGCAAGACCTCAGACCTCCCAAAAGGCCCTACCTGGGTAGGGCAAAAGAGAAAAGAAACAACAGAGACAAAAGAATAGGGACGGGACCTGCACCAGTGGGAGGGAGCCGTGAAGGAGGAAATGTTTCCACACATTAGAAGCCCCTTCGTGGGCGGAGGCTGCAGGTGGCTGAGGGGGGAAGCTTCGGAGCCACGGAAGAGAGCGCATCAACAGGGGTGTGGAGGGCAAAGCAGAGAGATTCCCGCACAGAGGATTGGTGCCGACCAGCACTCACCAGCCCGAGAGGCTTGTCTGCTCACCCTCTGGGGCGGGCAGGGTCTGGGAGCTGAGGCTCTGGCTTCAGTCTGTTCCCAGGGAGAGGACTGGGGTAGGTGGCGTGAACACAGCCTGAAGGGGTTAGTGCAACACGGCTAGCCGGGAGGGAGTCCGGGAAAATGTCTGCACCTGCCGAAGAGGCAAGAGACTTTTTCTTCCCTCTTTGATTCCTGGTGTGTGAGGAGAGGGGATTAACAGTGCTGCTTAAAGGAGCTCCAGAGACGGGCGCAAGCTGAGGCTAACAGCGCAGATCCCAGAGACGGGCATGAGATGATGAGGCTGCTGCTGCCACCACCAAGAAGCCTGTTGTGAGCACAGATCACTCTCCACAGCTCCACTCCCGGGAGCCTGTGCAGCCCGCCACTGCCAGGGTCCCATGATCCACAGACAACTTCCCCGGAAGAATACATAGCATGCCTCAGGCTGCTGAAACATCACACTGGCCTCTGCTGCCGCAGGCTGGCACTGCATCTGTACCCGTCCCTGCCCCGGCCTGAGTGAGACGGAGTCCCCGAATCAGCTGCTTCTTTAACCCCGTCCTTAACCCCGTCCTGTCTGAGCTAAGAACAGAGGCCCTCAGGCAACCTACACGCAGAGGCGGGGCCAAATCAAAAGCTGAAACCCGGGAGCTGTGCGAACAAAGAAGAGAAAGGGAGATCTCTCCCAGCAGCCTCAGGAGCAGTGGATTAAATCTCCACAATCAACTTGATGTAGCCTGCATCTGTGGAATAAATGGATAGACAACGAATCGTACCAAATTGAGGAGCTGGACTTTGAGAGCAAGATATATTATTTTTTCCCCTTTTCCTCTTTTTGTGAGTGTGTGTGTGTATGCTTCTGTGTCAGATTTTGTCTGTAAAGCTTTGCTTTCACCATTTGTCCTAGGGTTCTGTCTGTCCGTTTTCTTTTTTCCTATAAAAATAATTTTTTTCTTAATAATTATTTTTTATTTTAATTATTTTATTTTATTCTCTTTCTTTCTTTCTACTTTTTCTCCCTTTTAATCTGAGCAGTGTGGATGAAAGGCTCATGGGGTTCAAGCCAGGAGTCAGTGCTGTGCCTCTGAGGTGGGAGAGCCAACTTTAAGACACTGGTCCACAAGAGACCTCCCAGCTCCACATAATATCAAAAGGCAAAAATCTCCCAGAGATCTCCATCTCAACACCAACACCCAGCTTCACTCAACGACCAGCAAGCTACAGTGCTGGACACCCTATGCTAAACAACTAAGAAGAAAGGAACACAACACATAACACCCATTATCAGAGAGGCTACCTAAAATCATAATAAGGCCACAGACACCCCAAAACACACCACCAGATGTGGACCAGCACACCAGAAAGACAAGATCCAGTCTCATCCACCAGAACACAGGCACTAGTCCTCTCCACCAGGAAACCTAAACAACCCACTGAACCAACTTTAGCCAGTAGGGACAGACACCAAAAACAATGGGAACTATGAACCTGCAGCGTGCAAAAAGGAGACAAAAAGGAGACACCAAAGACAGTAAGATAAGCAAAATGAGAAGACAGAAAAACACACAGCAGATGAAGGAGCAAGGTAAAAACCCACCAGACCTAACAAATGAAGAGGAAATAGCCAGTCTATCTGAAAAAGAATTCAGAATAATGATAGCTAAGATGACCCAAAATCTTGGAAATAGAATAGAGAAAATGCAAGAAATATTTAACAAGGACCTAGAAGAATGAAAGAGGAAACTAGCAATGATGAACAACACAATAAATGAAATTAAAAATACTCTAGAAGGGATCAAGAGCAGAATAACTGAGGCAGAAGAACGGATAAGTGACCTGGAAGATAAAATAGTGGAAATAACTACTGCAGAGCAGAATAAAGAAAAAGAATGAAAAGAACTGAGGACAGTCTCAGAGACTTCTGGGATAACATTAAATGCACTAACATTCAAATTATAGGGGTCCCAGAAGAAGAAAAGAAAAAGAAAGGGACTGAGAAAATATTTGAAGAGATTATAGTTGGAAATTTCCCTAATATGAGAAAGCAAATAGTTAATCAAGTCCAGGAAGCACAGAGAGTCCCATACATGATAAATCCAAGGAGAAATATGCCAAGACACATATTACTCAAACTATCAAAAATTAAATCCAAAGAAAACATATTAAAAGTTGCAAGGGGAAAATAACAAATAACCCACAAGGGAATCCCCATAAGGTTAACAGCTGATCTTTCAGCACAAACTCTGCAAGCCAGAAGGAAGTGGCAGGACATATCTAAAGTGATGAAGGAGAAAAACCTACAACCAAGATCACTCTACACAGCAAGGATCTCATTCAGATTTGATGGAGAAATTAAAACCTTTACAGACAAGCAAAAGCTAAGAGAACTCAGCACCACCAAACCAGCTTTACAACAAATGCTAAAGGAACTTCTCTAGGAAAGAAACACAAGAGAAGGAAAAGACCTATAATAACGAACCCAAAACAATTAAGAAAATGGGAATAGGAACATACATATTGATAATTACCTTTAATGTAAATGGATTAAAGGCTCCCACCAAAAGACAAAGACTGGCTGAATGGATACAAAAACAAGACCCATATATATGCTGTCTACAAGAGACCCACTTCATACCTAGAGATACATACAGACTGAAAGTGAGGGGATGGAAAAAGATATTCCATGCAAATGGAAATCAAAAGAAAGCTGGAGTAGCAATTCTCATATCAGACAAAATAGACTTTAAAGTAAAGGCTATTAGAAGAGACAAAGAAGGACACTACATAATCATCAAGGGATCGATCCAAGAAGAGGATATAGCAATTGTAATTATTTATGCACCCAACATAGGAGCACCTCAATACATAAGGCAAATACTAACAGCCATAAAAGGGGAAATCGACAGTAACACACTCAGAGTAGGGGACTTTAACATCTCACTTTCACCAACAGGCAGATCATCCAAAATGAAAATAAAAAAGGAAACATAAGCTTTAAATGATACATTAAACAATATGGGGAAGATGGTGGAAGAGTAAGATGCAGAGATCACCTTCCTCCCCACAGATACACCAGAAATACATCTACACGTGGAACAACTCCTACAGAACACCTACTGAAGGCTGGCAGAAGACCTCAGACCTCCCAAAAGGCAAGAAACTCCCCACGTACCTGGGTAGGGCAAAAGAAAAAACAGAGACAAAAGAATAGGGACGGCACCTGCACCAGTGGGAGGGAGCTGTGAAGGAGGAAAGGTTTCCACACACTAGGAAGCCCCTTCACGGGCGGAGACTGCGGGAGGCAGAGGGGGGAGCTTCGGAGCCGCAGAGGAGTGTACAGCAACAGGGGTGCAGAGGACAAAGCGGGGAGATTCCCGCACAGAGGATCGGTGCGACTGGCACTCACCAGCCCGAGAGGCTTGTCTGCTCACCCGCCGGGGCGGGCGAGGCTGCGAGCTGAGGCTCGGGTTTCGATCAGAGCGCAGGGAGAGGACTGGGGTTGGCGACTTGAACATAGCCTGAAGGGGTTAGTGCACCACGGCTAGCCGGGAGGGAGTCCGGGGGAAAAGTCTGCACCTGCCGAAGAGGCAAGAGACTTTTTCTTCTCTCTTGTTTCCTGGTGTGCAAGGAGAGGGGTTTAAGAGCGCTGCTTAAAGGAACTCCAGAGACGGGCGCGAGCTGCGGCTAAAAGCATGGACCCCAGGGATGGGCGGGAGACGCTAAGGTTGCTGCTGCCGCCACCAAGAAGCCTGTGTGTGAGCACAGGTCACTATCCACACCTCCCCTCCAGGGAGACTTTGCAGCCCGCCACTGCCAGGTTCCCGGGATCCAGGGACAACTTCCCCGGGAGAACGCACGGCGGGCCTCAGGCTGGTGCAACGTTACGGCCGGCCTCTGCCGCAGCAGGCCGACCCGCACCCAGTGCCCCTCCCTCCCCCCAGCCTGAGTGCGCCAGAGTCCCCGAATCAGCGGCTCCTTTAACTCCGTCCTGTCTGAGCAAAAAACAGATGCCCTCCAGTGACCTACACGCAGAGGCGGGGCCAAATCAAAAGCTGAGCCCCTGTGAGCTGTGAGAACAAAGAAGAGAAAGAGAAATCTCTCCCAGCAGCCTCAGAAACAGCGGATTAAAGCTCCACAATCAACCTGATGTACCCTGCATCTGTGGAATACATGAATAGACAACGAATCATCCCAAATTGAGGAGGTGGGCTTCGAGAGCAATATCTATGATTTTTTCCCCTTTTCCTCTTTTTGTGAATGTGTATGTGTAGGCTTCTGTGTGAGATCTTGTATGTATAGCTTTGCTTCCACCATTTGTCCTAAGGGTCTATCCGTCCATGGCTTTTAAAAAATTTTTTTTCTTAATAATTAATTTAATAAATTTATGATACCTTTCTTTCTTTCTTTCTTTCTTTCTTTCTTTCTTTCTTTCTTTCTTTCTTTCTTTCTTTCCTTCCTTCCTTCCTTCCTTCCTTCCCTCCTTTAGACAATGAATCATCCCAAATTGAGGAGGTGGTCTCTGAGAGCAAGATTTATGATTTTTTCCCCTTTACCTCTTTTTGTGAGGATGTATGTGTATGCTTCTGTGTAAGATTTTGTCTGTATAGCTTTGCTTCCAACATTTGTCCTAAGATTCTATCCATCCCTTTTTATTTTCTAAATATTTTTTAATTCAAGAACTTTATTATACTTTATTTTATTTTACTGTATCTTCTTTCTTTCTGTCTTTTTTCCTTCCTCTCTCCTTCCTTCCTTCCTCCCTCCCTCTCTCCCTCCTTTCTTTCCTTCTTTCCTTCTTTCCTTCTTTGCTTCTTTCTTTCTTCCTTCCTTTCTTCCTTCCTTCCTTCCTTCCTCCTTTCTTTCTTTCTTTCTTTCTTTCTTTCTTTCTTTCTTTCTTTCTTTCTTTCTTTCTTTCTTTCTTCATACTTCTACAAATTCTCTCTACTTTTTCTCCCTTTTATTCTGAGCCGTGTGGATGAAAGGCTTTTGGTGCTCCAGCCAGGAGTCAGGGCTCTGCCTCTGAGGTGGGAGAGCAAACTTCAGGACACTGGTCAACAAGAGACCTGCCAGCTCCACATAATATCAAACGACGAAAATCTCCCAGAGATCTCCATCTTAACACCAGCACCCTGTTTCACTCAACGACCAGCAAGCTACAGTGCTGGACAACCTATGCCAAACAACTAGCAAAACAGGAACACAACCCTACCCATTAGCAGAGAGGCTGCCTAAAATCATAATAAGGTCACAGACAGCCCAAAACACACCACCAGACGTGAACCTGCCCACTAGAGAGACAAGATCCAGCCTCATCCACCACAACACAGGCACTAGTCCCCTCCACCAGGAAGCCTACACAACCCACTGAACCAACCTTAGCCACTGGAGACAGACATCAAAAACAGCGGGAACTAAGAACCTGCAGCCTGCAAAAAGGAGACCCCAAACACAGTAAAATAAGCAAAATGAGAAGACAGAAAAACACACAGCAGATGAAGAAGCAAGGTAAAAACCCACCAGACCTAACAAATGAAGAGGAAATAGGCAGTCTACCTGAAAAAGAATTCAGAATAATGATAGTAAGGATGATCCAAAATCTTGGAAATAGAATGGACAAAATGCAAGAAACAGTTAACAAGGACCTAGAAGAAATAAAGATGAAACAAGCAACAATGAACAACACAATAAATGAAATTAAAAGTACTCTACATGGGATCAATAGCAGAAAAATTGAGGCAGAAGAACAAATAAGTGACCTGGAAGATAAAATAGTGGAAATAACTACTGCAGAGCAGAATAAAGAAAAAAGAATGAAAAGAACTGAGGACAGTCTCAGAGACCTCTGGGACAACATTAAATGCACCAACATTCGAATTATAGGGGTTCCAGAAGAAGAAGAGAAAAAGAAAGGGACTGAGAAAATATTTGAAGAGATTATAGTTGAAAACTTCCCTAATATGGGAAACGAAATAGATAATCAAGTCCAGGAAGCAGAGAGAGTCCCATACAGGATAAATCCAAGGAGAAATATGACAAGACACATATTAATCAAACTGTCAAAAATTAAATACAAAGAAAGCATATTAAAAGCAGCAAGGGAAAAACAACAAATAACACACAAGGGAATCCCCATAAGGTTAACAGCTGATCTCTCAGCAGAAACCCTGCAAGCGAGAAGGGAGTGGCAGGACATACTGAAAGTGATGAAGGAGAAAAACCTGCAACCAAGACTACTCTACCCAGCAAGGATCTCATTCAGATTTGATGGAGAAATTAAAATCTTTACAGACAAGCAAAAGCTGAGAGAGTTCAGCACCACCAAACCAGCTTTACAACAAATGCTAAAGGAACTTCTCTAGACAAGAAACACAAGAGCAGGAGAAGACCTATAATAAAGAACCCAAAACAGTTTAGAAAATGGGAATAGGAACATACATATCAATAATTACCTTTAATGTAAATGGACTAAATGCTTCCACCAAAAGACACAGGTTGGCTGAATGGATACAAAAACAAGACCTATATATATGCTGTCTACAGGAGACCCACATCAGACTTAGAGACACATACAGACTGAAAGTAAGGGGATGGAAAAAGATATTCCATGCAAGTGGAAACCAACAGAAAGCTGGAGTAGCAATTCTCATATCAGACAAAATGGACTTTAAAATAAAGACTATTAGAAGAGACAAAGAAGGACACTACATAATCATCAAGGGATCGATCCAAGAAGAAAATATAACAATTGTAAATATTTATGCACTCAGTGTAGGAGCACCTCAATATATAAGGCAAATACTAACAGCCATAAAAGGGGAAATCGACAGTAACACATTCATAGTAGGGGACTTTAACACCCCACTTTCACCAATGGACAGATCATCCAAAATGAAAATAAATAAGGAAACACAAGCTTTAACTGATACATTAAACAAGATGGACTTAATTGATATTTATAGGACACTCCACCCAAAAACAACAGAATGCACATTTTTCTCAAGTGCTCATGGAACATTCTCCAGGATAGATCATATCTTGGGTCACAAATCAAGCCTTGGTAAATTTAAGAAAATTGAAATTGTATCAAGTATCTTTTCCGACCACAACGCCATGAGACTAGATTTGAATTACAGGAAAAGATCTGTAAAAACTACAAACACATGGAGGCCAAACAATACACTACTTAATAATGAAGTGATCACTGAAGAAATCAAAGAGGAAATAAAAAAAATACCTAGAAACAAATGACAATGGAGACACAACGATCCAAAACCTATGGGATGCAGCAAAAGCAGTTCTAAGCGGGAAGTTTATAGCAATACAAGCCCACTTTAAGAAGCAGGAAACATCTAGAATAAACAACCTAACCTTGCACCTCAAGCAATTAGAGAAAGAAGAACAAAAAACCTCCAAAGCTAGCAGAAGGAAAGAAATCACAAAAATCAGATTGGAAATAAATGAAAAATAAAAGAAGGAAACAATATCAAAGATCAATAAAAGTAAAAGGTGTTTCTTTGAGAAGATAAACAAAATAGATAAATCACTAGCCAGACTCATCAAGAAAAAAAGGGAGAAGACTCAAATCAATAGAATTAGAAATGAAAAGGGAGAAGTAAAAACTGACACTGCAGAAATAAAAAAGATCATGAGAGATTACTACAAAGAACTCTATGCCAATAAAATCGACAACCTGGAAGAAATGGACAAATTCTTAGAAATGCACAACCTGCCAAGACTGAATCACGAAGAAATAGAAAATAAGAACAGACCAATCACAAGCACTGAAATCGAAACTGTGATTAAAAATCTTCCAACAAACAAAAGCCCAAGACCAGATGGCTTCACAGGCGAATTCTGTCAAACATTTAGAGAAGAGATATCACCTGTCCTTCTCAAACTCTTCCAAAATATAGCAGAGGAAGAAATACTTCCAAACTCATTCTACAAGGCCACATCACCCTGATACCAAAACCTGACAAGGATGTCACAAAGAAAGAAAACTACAGGCCAATATCACTGATGAACATAGATGCAAAAATCCTCAACAAAATACTAGCAAACAGAATCCAACAGCACATTAAAAGGATCATACACCTTGATCAAGTGAGGTTTATTCCAGGAATGCAAGGATTCTTCAATATATGCAAATCTATCAATGTGATAAACCATATTAACAAATTGAAGGAGAAAAACCATATGATCATCTCAATTGATGCAGAGAAAGCTTTTGACAAAATTCAACACCCATTTATGATAAAAAAAAAAAACCCCAGCAGAAAGTAGGCATAGAGGGAATCTTCCTCAACATAATAAAGGCCATATATGACAAACCCACAGCCAACAGCATCCTTAATGGTGAAAAACCGAAAGCATTTCCACTAAGATCAGGAACAAGACAAGGTTGCCCACTCTCACCACTCTTATTCAACATAGTTTTGGAAGTTTTAGCCACAGCAATCAGACAAGAAAGGGAAATAAAAGGATTCCAAATCAGAAAAGAAGTAGTAAAGCTGTCACTGTTTGTAGATGACATGATGTTATACATAGAGAATCCTAAAGATGCTACCAGAAAACTACTAGAGCTAATTAATGAATTTGGTAAAGTAGCAGGATACAAAATTAATGCACAGAAATCTCTTGCATTCCTATACACTAATGATGAAAAATCTGAAAGTGAAATCAAGAAAACACTCCCATTTACCATTGCAACAAAAAGAATAAAATATCTAGGAATAAACCTACCTAAGGAGACAAAAGACCTGTATGAAGATAATTATAAGACATTGATGAAAGGAATTAAAGATGATACAAATAGATGGAGAGATATACCATGTTCTTGGATTGGAGGAATCAACATTGTGAAAATGACTCTACTACCCAACGCAATCTACAGATTCAATGCAATCCCTATCAAACTACTACCAGCATTTTTCACAGAACTAGAACAAAAATTTTCACAATATTTATGGAAACACAGAAGAACCCGAATAGCCAAAGCCATCTTGAGAATGAAAAACAGGTGGAGGAATCAGGCTCCCTAACTTCAGACTATACTACAAAGCTACAGTAATCGAGACAGTATGGTACTGGCACAAAAACAGAAATATACATCAATGGAACAGGATAGAAAGCCCAGAGATAAACCCAAGCACATATGGTCACCTTATCTTTTTTTTTCTTTTTTTTTGTGGTACACGAGCCTCCCACCACTGCGACCCCTCCCGCTGCAGAGCACAGGCTCCAGACGCGCAGGTCCAGCAGCCACGGCCCACGGGCCCAGCTGCCCCGTGGCACACAGTACCCTCCCAGACCAGGGCACGAACCCGTGTCCCCTGCATTGGCAGGCAGACCCCCAACAACTGCATCACCAAGGAAGCCCATGGTCACCTTATCTTTGATAAAGGAGGCAAGAATGTACAGTGGAGAAAGGACAGCCTCTTCAATAAGTGGTGCTGGGAAAACTGGACAGGTACATGTAAAATTATGAGATTAGACCACTCCCTAACACCGTACACAAAAATAAGCTCAAAATGGATTAAAGACCTAAATGTAAGGCCAGACACTATCAAACCCTTAGAGGAAAACATAAGCAGAACACTCTATGCAATAAATCACAGCAAGATCCTTTTTGACCCACTTCCTAGAGTAATGGAAATAAAAACAAAAATAAACAAATGGGACCTAATGAAACTTCAAAGCTTTTGCACAGCAAAGGAGACCATAAACAAGACCAAAAGACAACCGTCAGAATGGGAGAAAATATTTGTAAATGAAGCAACTGATAAAGGATTAATCTCCAAAATTTATAAGCAGCTCATGCAGCTCAATAACAAAAAAACAAACAACCCAATTCAAAAATAGGCATAAGGGGCTTCCCTGGTGGCGCAGTGGTTGAGAGTCCACCTGCCGATGCAGGGGACGCGGGTTCGTGCCCCGGTCCAGGAAGATCCCACATGCCACGGAGCAGCTAGGCCCATGAGCCATGGCCGCTGAGCCTGCGCGTCCGGAGCCTGTGCTCCACAACAGGAGAGGCCACAACAGTGAGAGGCCCACGTACCACAAAAAAAAAAAAAAAATAGGCATAAGACCTAAATAGACATTTCTCCAAAGAAGACATACAGGTGGCCAAGAGGCACATGAAAAGATGCTCAAAATCACTAATTATTAGAGAAATGCAAATCAAAACTACAATGAGATATCATCTCACACCAGTCAGAATGGCCATCATAAAAAATCTAGAAACAATAAATGCTGGAGAGGGTGTGGAGAAAAGGAAACACTCTTGCACTGCTGGTGGGAATGTGAATTGGTTCAGCCACTATGGAGAACAGTATGGAGGTTCCTTAAAAAACTACAAATAGAGCTACCATATGACCCAGCAATCTCACTACTGGGCATATACCCTGAGAAAATCATAATTCAAAAAGAGTCATGTACCAAAATGTTCATTGCAGCTCTATTTACAATAGCCAGGACATGGACACAACCTAAGTGCCCATCATCAGATGAATGGATATAGAAGATGTGGTACATGTATACAACGGAATATTACTCAGCCATAAAAAGAAACAAAATTGAGTTATTTGTAATGAGGTGGATGGACCTAGAGTCTGTTATACAGAGTGAAGTAAATGAGAAAGAGAAAGACAAATACAGTGTGCTAACACATATATATGGAATTTAGGGGAAAAAAATGTCATGAAGAACCTAGGGGTAAAACAGGAATAAAGACACAGACCTACTAGAGAATGGACTTGAGTTTATGGGGAGGGGGAAGGGTAAGCTGCAACAGAGCGAGAGAGTGTCATGGACATATATACACTACCATACGTAAAATAGATAACTAGTGGGAAGCAGCCACATAGCACAGGGAGATCAGCTCAGTGCTTTGTGACCACCTATAGGGGTGGGAGGGAGATGCAAGAGGGAAGAGATATGGGAACACATGTATATGTATAACTGATTCACTCTGTTATAAAGCAGAAACTAACACACCAATATTTATACTCCAATAAAGATTTAAAAAAATAAAGAAAAAGAAGATGCGGTACATATATATAATGGAATATTACTCAGCCATTAAAATAATGGAATAATGCCATTTGCAGCAACATGGATGAACCTAGAGATTGTCATACTGAGTGAAGTAAGTCAGACAGAGAAATAGAAATATTGTATGATATCCTTTATATGTGAATCTTAAAAGAAATGATACAAATGAACTTATTTACAAAACAGAAACAGACTCACAGACTTAGAGAATGAACTTATTGTTACCCGGGGAGGGAGAGGGGGGCATGGGGGATGGCATAGTTAGGGAGTTTGGGATCAACATGTACACACTACTATATTTAAAATGGATAATCAACAAGAACCTACTGTGTAACACAGGGCACTCTGCTCAATGTTATGTAGCAGCCTGAATGGGAGAGGAGTTTGGGGGAGAATGGATATATGTACATGTATGGCTGAGTCCCTTTGCTGTGCACCTGAAACTATCACAACATTGTTAATCAGCTATACCTCAATATAAAATAAGAGTTAGAAAAATAAAAAAGGCTACAAATGAACTTATGTACAAAACGGAAATGAAAACAAAAGATAGACCATATTTGCAGCTATAAAACAAGTCTGAATAAATTTTAAAGAAGTCAAATCACTCCAAGTATGTTCTCTGACAAAATTAGAAATTAAATAAATAACGAATATCAGAAAGGTATCAGGAAAAAACACAGTATTTAAAATGTAAACAACAACAACAAACAAACAAAACCTGAGCTCATGGACATAGAAAACATATTGGTATTTGCCTGAGGCGGGGGATCTGGGGATGAGTAAGTCATAATGTAATTTACAGCAAGGTGACTATAATTAATAATACTGTGTTACATAATTTTAAATAGCTAAGGGAGTGAATCTTGAAAGTTCTCATCAGGAAGAGTAAAAATATTGTACCTATGTTTGGTGACGGGGTTACATAGACTTAACGTGGTGATCACTTTGCAGTGATACAAATATCAACTCATTATATTGTATATCTGAGACAAATATAAATTTATATCAATTACACCTCAATAAAAGCTAAACAATTTCTAAATAATCCAAGATTTAAAAAGTGATAAAAATTTATTGAACTCAATGATAATTAAAACAATGTATCAATATGTGTGGGCTGCAGCTAAAATAGTATGTAGAGGGAAATTTACAGAAATCAACAACTTTGTTAGAAAAGAAAAAGATTTCCCAGATGAATGATCTTACCTTTCACCTTATTAAGAAGCTAGATAGAGAAAAGCAAATGAAACCTAAATTAAGCAAAATGAATCAAGTAATAGAGATAAAAATAGAAATCAATAACATTGAAAATATAAACCAAATAGAGAAAATCATCAAGATAGAGGATGATTTTCTTGTTGAAAGACAGCAGTGAGTGAGGAGGCAGAGTTCACGTCTCCCCACAACTAGGGAGCCTGCTGGATGCTGGTGGGGGACCTCAATGTCTAAGGAGTTGGGAGGAACCCCCGAGTGACTGGGTATATCATGGGGGGAGTAAGGGGGGAGGAGAAGTGGAAGGTAGACAAGACCTGCACCACTGAGTTGTGGCTGGGAGTAAGGAGGGTTTCCCATGCCTGGAGGGACTCTTGGGGGCTCAGAAGATGGGGGAATCATGCCTAGTAATTGCCCCACCCACTCAGGTCCCAGGAGCCTGCTTGGCACCGGGGCTGAGTCCTCCATTCTCCAGGGTCCCCTCCAGCTTCGTGGGTCCTAGGGGTATTGGAAGAAGGAAGGAAAGGGGAAGAGGAGGAGAGGCAGATGGTGGTATGGACCCTCTAGTACTGGAGTATCAGAGGAGGTGTGGTGGGTGTTTCACCTGTCCACTCAGCCCTAGGAAGCCTGCTGGGCTCCCAGACCTGGTCCTCCATTCTCCATGTCACCCTCCAGTTTTGTGGTGGTTTTAAGGACATAGGAGGGAGAGAGGAGGGGTAAGAGGAGGACAAGTGGATGAGGAGGACCCTCCAGGACCAGATCATCAGGCTAAGTGTCATGGGCATTTCCCCCACCCACTCAGCCCCAAGAAGCTTGTTGGGCTTCCAGGTCTGGTCCTATGCCTTCCAAGGCCCCCTCTGGCCATGTGGGTCCTAGAGGCACAGGAGGGAGGGTTGGGGAAGAATAAGAGAGACCAATGGGGAGGTTCACTCTGGGAAAGGAAGATCAGGGGGAACATGCTTAGCATTTCCCATGCCCACTCAAGTCCAGGGAGCCTGTTGAGGTATGAAACCTTGTCCTCCACCCTCCAAGACAAGAGGCACTCCTGGGTCCCTCCTGCTGTGTTAACCCTAAACCCCAGCCCCCCAAAGACCTTTGCTGGCCCCATGGGTCCTAAGCATAGGATCCAACCACTGCCTAAACCCTGGCCCTGCCTAAGCCCTGTCCCCCAGAGCCAAGGCCTTTTCTGGCTCCCCCCCCCCCTTTTTTACTATTGTGGTTCTGTTTTACCTTGTGGTTGTTGTTTCACTAATATTTTAAATTTTTTATTCTTTCTAACATATCTGTTAGTTTTCTATTCTTATTTTATTTTTTACTCTTTGTTATTGTTATGCTCCTTTTTTTCTTTTCCTTTCACTTTTTTGGCTGCCCCATGTAGCTTGCAATATCCTTGTTCATGAGCCAGGGGTCGGGCCAGAGCTCCTGTGGTGGGAGCTCTGAGTCTGAACCACTGGACTAACAGAAAACCTCAGACCCCAGGGAATATTTATCAGAGTGACGTCTCCCAGTGTTCTTCATCTCAGCACTAAGACCCAGCTCTACAGAACAGCTTACAAACCCCACTGCTGGAAGCCTCAGGCCAAACAACCACTAAGACAGGAACACAATCCCAACCATCAAAAACAAAAAAATGAGATGACAAAAAAATCTCTCTCAGATAAAGGAGCAAGATAAAAAACTCCAAGAACAAATAAATGAAGAGGAAATAGGCAACCTACCTGAAAGAGAATTCAGAGTAATTATAGTAAAGTAGAATGGAGGCACAGATTGACAAAATATAAGAAATGTTTAACAAAGATCTAGAGGAACTAAAGAACAAACAAACAGAGATGAACAGCACAATAACTGAAATGAAAAATACACTAGAAGAAATCAATAACAGAATAACAAGCAGAAGAAAGAATAAGTGAGCTGGAAGACAGAATGGTGGAAATAACTGCTGCAGAGCAGAATAAAGAAAAAAGAATGAAATGAACTGAAGACAATCTCAGAGACATCTGGGACAACACCAAAGACACCAACATTCAAATTGTAGGGGTCCGAGTAAAAGAAAGGGTCTGAGAAAATATTTGAAGAGATTATGCTGGAAAACTTCCCTAACATGGGAAAGGAAATAGTCACACAAGTTCAGGAAGTGCAAAGAGTCCCATACAGCAAAAACACTAGGAGAAACCACCAAGACACATATTAATCAAACTAACAAAAATTAAATTCAAAGAGAAAATATTAAAAGCAACAAGGGATAAGCAACAAATAACATACAAGGGAGACACCATAAGGTTATCAACTGATTTTTGCAGAAACTACAGGCCAGAAGGGAGTGGCAGGATATACTTAAAGTGATGAAAAAGAGAAACCTACAACCAAGATTACTCTACCCAGCAAGGATCTCATTCAGATTTGACGGAAAAATTAAAACATTTACAGACAAGCAAAAGCTAAGAGAATTCAGTACCACTAAGCCAGCATTACAACAAATGCTAAAGGAAATTCTCTAGGTGGGAAACAAAAGGGAAGGAAAAGACCCACAAAAACAAACCTGAAACAATCAAGAAAATAGTAATAGGAACATACATGTCAATAATAACCACGAATGTAAATGGAATAAATGCTCCAACCAAAAGACACCAACTGGTTGAATGGATACAAAAACAATACCCATATATATATGCTTTCTACAAGAGACCCACTCAGACCTAGTGGGTCTACAAGAGACCCGCTACATACCGAAAGTGAAAGAATGGAAAAAGGTATCCCATGCAAAAGGAAATCAAAAGATAGCTGGAGGAGCAATACTTGTATCAGATGAAATAGATGTTAAAATAAAGACTGTTACAAGAGATAAGGAAGTACACTACATAGTGATCAAAGGATCAATCCAAGAAGATATAACAATTATAAATATTTATTTACCCACATAGGTGAACCACAATACATAAGGCAAATGCTAACAACCATAAAAGGGGAAATCAACAGTAACACAGTAATAGTAGGGGACTTTAACACCCCCAATTACACCAATGGACGGATCATCCAAACAGAAAATAAATAAGGAAACACAAGCTTTAAATGACACAATAGACCAGATAGATTTAATTGATATTTATAGGACATTTCACCTGAAAGTGGCAGAATACACTTTTGTCTCAAGTGCATATGAAACATTCTCCTGGATAGATCACATCTTCGGTCAAGACTTGGAAAATTTAAGAAAATTGAAATCTTATGACACATCTCTCCTGACCACAACACTATGAGATTGGAAATCAATTACAGGAAATTTTTTTTTAAATACAAATACATGGAGGCTAAACAGTGCGCTACTAAATAACCAAGAGATCACTGAAGAAATCAAAGAAGAAATTTAAAAATACATAAAAACAAATGACGATGAAAACACAATGACCCAAAACCTATGGTACAGAGCAAAAGCAGTTCTAAGAGGGAAGTTTACAGCAATTAACTCTCACCTCAAGAAAAATTTCAAGTAAACAATCTAAACTTACACCTAAAGCAACTAGAGAAAGAAGAACAAAGAAAACCCAGAGTCAGTAGAAGGAAAGAAACCATAAATATCAGAGCAAAATTAACTTAAATAGAAATGAAGAAAACAATAGCAAAGATCAATAAAACTAAAAGCTGGTTCTTTGGGAAGATAAACAAAATTGCTAAACTTTAGCCAGACTCATCAAGAAAAAAAGGGAGAGGACTAAAATCAATAAAATTCAAAATGAAAAAGGAGAGATTACAACTGACACCACAGAAATACAAAGAACCATAACAGACTACTACAAACAACTATATGCCAATAAAATGGACAACCATGAAGAAATGGACAAATTCTTGAAAAGGTACGATTTTCCAAGACTGCACCAGGAAGAATTAGAAAATATAAACAGAATATAAACAGAACTATCACAAGTAATGAAATTGAAACTGTAATTTAAAATCTTCCAACAAACAAAAGTCTAGGACCATATAGCTTCAAAATATAAACAGAATTATCACAAGTAATGAAATTGAAACTGTAATTTAAAATCTTCCAACAAATAAAAGTCTAGGACCATATAGCTTCAAAATATAAACAGAACTATCACAAGTAATGAAATTGAAACTGTAATTTAAAATCTTCCAAAAAACAAAAGTCTAGGACCATATAGCTTCAAAATATAAACAGAACTATCACAAGTAATGAAATTGAAACTGTAATTTAAAATCTTCCAAAAAACAAAAGTCTAGGACCATATAGCTTCACAGGCAAATTCTATCAAACATTTAGAAAAGAGCTAACACCTATCCTTTACAAACTCTTCCAAAAAATTAGAGGGAGGAACACTCACAAATTAGTTTTAGAAAGCCACCATCACCCTGATACCAAAACCAAAGATATCACGTAAAAAAAAATTAAAGACGAATATCACTGAAAAAGAGATGCAAAAATCCTGAACAAACTACTAGCACAGAATCCAAGAATACATTAAAAGGATCGTACACCATGATCAAAGGGATTTATCCCAGGAAGGCAAGGATTCTTCAATATACGCAAATCAGTGTGATACACCATATTAACAAATAAAGGAATAAAACCATATGATCATCTCAATAGATGCAGAAAATCTTTTGCTAAAATTCAACACTGATTTATGATAATAACTCTCCAGAAGGTGGGCATAGAGGGAACCTTCCTCAACATAATGTAGGCCATATATGACAAACCCACAACAAATATCATACTCCATGGTGAAAATCTGAAAGCATTTCCACTAAGATCAGGAACAAGACAAGGATCTCCACTCTCACCACTCTTATTCAACATAGCTTTGGAAGTGCTAGCCACGGCAATCAGAGAAGAAAAAGGAATATAATTAATAAAAATTAGAAAAGAAGAAGTTAAACTGTCACTGTTTGCAGATGACATGATACTGTATGTAGAAAATCCTAAAGATGCCATGAGAAAACTACCAGAACTAATCAACGAATTTGGTAAGGCTGCAGGATACAAAATTAATGTATAGAAATCTCTGAGATTCCTATACACCAACAATGAAAAATCAGAGAGCGAAATTAAGGAAATACCCCCATTTACCATCACAACAAAAAGAATGAAATACCTAGGGATAAACCTACCTAAGGAGGCAAAAGACTTGTTCTCAGAAAACTATGAAATACTGATGAAAGAAATCAAAGATGAGGAAATGTATCATGTTTTTGGATTGGAAGAATCAATATTGTGAAAATGACTATATTACCCAAAGCAATCTACAGATTCAATGCAATCCCTATCAAAATACCAATGGCATTTTTCACAGAATTAGAACAAAAAACTTTACAATTTGTATGGAAACACAAAAGACCCCGAATAGCCAAAGCAATATTGAGAAAGAAAAATGGAACTGGAGGAATCAGGTTCTCCATCTTCAAACTATACTACAAAGCTACTGTAATCAAGACAGTATGGTACTGGCACAAAAACAGAAATGTAGATAAATGGTACAGGATAGAAAGCCCAGAGATAAACCCATGCACATATTGCAACCTATTTTATGACAAAGGAGGCAAGAACATACAGTGGAGAAAAGACAGCCTCTTTATAAGTTGTGCTGGGAAAACTGGACAGCTACATGTAAAAGCATGAAATTAGAACACTACCTAGCACCATACACAAAAATAAACTACAAATGGATTAAAGACCTTAATGTAAGACCGGACACTATACAACTCTTAGAGGAAAACATAGGAAAAACACTCTTTGACATAGACCACAGCAAGATCTTTTTTGACCCAGCTCACAGAGTAATGAAAATAAAATCAAAAATAAACAAATGGGACCTAATTAAAGTTAAAAGTTTTTGCACAACAAAGGAAACCATAAACAAGACAAAAAGACAACTCTCAGAATGGGAGAAAATATTTGAAAATGAAGCAATGAACAAAGGATTTATTTCCAAAATATACAAACAACCCGTAGAGCTCAATACCAAAAAAACAAACAGCCCAATTAAAAAATGGGCAAAAGATCTAAATAGACATTATCCAAAGAAGACATGCAGATGGCCAAGACACACATGAAAAGATGCTCAACAGCACTAATTATTAGAGACATGCAAATCAAAACTACAATGAGGTATCACATCACACCAGTCAGAATGGCCACCATCAAAAAATCTACAAAAAGTAAATGCTGGAGAGGGTGTGGAGAAAAGGGAACCCTTTTGCAGTGTTGGTGGGAATGTAAATTGATACATTCACTGTGAAGAACAGTATGGAGGTTCCTTAAAAACTAAAAATAGAACTACCATACAACTCAGCAATCCCACTACTGGGCATATACCTTGAGAAAACCATAATTCAAAAGGACACATGTACCCCCATGTTAATTGCAGCACTATTTATGATAGCCAGGACATGGAAACAACATAAATGTCCAACAACAGATAAATGGATATAGAAGATGTGGCAATATATACAATGGAATATTACTCAGCCATAAAAAGGAATGAAAGTGGGTCATTCTAAGAGATGTTGATGGACCTAGAGTCCATCATACAGAGTGAAGTAAGCCAGAAAGAGAAAACAAATATCATATATTAATGCATATATGTGGAATATAGAAAAATGGTACAGATGATCACATTTGCAGTGCAGGCATATAGATGTAGATGTAGCGAACAGACATGTGGAAACAGTGAGGGAAGGGAAGGGTGGGATGAATTGGGAGATTAGGATGGACATATATACACTACCATGCTTAAAATAGATAGCTAGTGGGAACAAGCTGTAAAGCACGGGAAGCTCAGCACAGTGCTCTGTGAAGACCTAGATGGGTTGGATGGGGTGGTGGTGGTGGGAGGGAGGTTCAAGAGGAAGGGAATATAGGTATACATATAGCTGATTCACTACATTGTACAAAAGAAACTAACACAGCATCATAAAACAATTATACAAAAAAAAGAATTCATTATTTGAATAAAAATAAAGAGAAACCTTGATGCATTATAGTGAACTTGAAGTATCTCAAGGAAAAAATACCACTAAAAAAGCCACCAGAAAAAGAAAAAAAAACTTATCTGAGAGGAGTAACAGTTAGACTGACACCAGAGTTCTTATTAGAAACAATAGTAACAAGGGCATAATGTAATAAAA
This sequence comes from Globicephala melas, assembly GCF_963455315.2. Lineage (NCBI taxonomy): Eukaryota > Metazoa > Chordata > Mammalia > Artiodactyla > Delphinidae > Globicephala > Globicephala melas. Next base: position 82,542,132 of record NC_083321.1, read on the forward strand.
TATTGCAAATGCTGAGCAACAAATAATAGTCAACTGAGGATTCTATATTGATAGAATATATCAATATGTTTATTGATATTTTTTCATCAGTAACAGTGAAAATAAGACAAAGAGTGAGAAAATTTACTAACCACAGATCAATCCTGACTGGAAAGTTTATTAAAAGCATACTTCAGGAAAATAAAAATTGAATCAAAAAAAGAATGCAAAAGTACCAAGGTGAGTGAAGAAATTAGTCAACATAGAGTTAAATTTAAATTAACACTGGAAAACATTATCTTTAATACTGATTCATTTGAGCATTTAAAAAATAAGATAGAAATAAAATTCTAACATAATAGAATGTAAAATTTGTTATATTCAAAAATATAACATGGAAGTTGTGGAACAGTGAAGCAAGGATTTCAATGTCAGAAAAATCTGCTTATTTAATTTGAACACATAAAAGAGAAAAAATATTGACATTTCAATTAATATAGATAAGGCATTTCATAAAAATCTAACAACCATTTATGTGGAAAACTAATGGCACACTGGCTAAAAAGTAATGTCTTCTATTTGATACAGAGTAGTGTATACAAAACCAGCAGTATATATCACATGTAATGATGAATTTTTTTTGAGTGCTCTCATTAAAGTCAGGCAGAAGCAAAACAAGAATGCTTATTGCTATTGCTCCTATTACTTGTCCTAGATTGCAAAAAGATATGAAAAATAAATAAAATTTATTTTATTTTTAAAATTTAATTTATTTTATTTATTTAAAATTGTTATTATTTTCAAAATATATGAATATCTACATAAAAATCCAAGATAATTGACACATAATTAGAATTCAGAGAATACAGCAAAATTTTTTGATACATGCTTTATATAAAATATTTTCTTATATATCAGAAAAAATTAAACTATTTTAAAAGATTGTTATCTACAACAACAATAAAACTATAAAATACTTGGGAAAAACTTAAACTGGTGTACTTGTAATCCAAAAATGGATTGACAGAATAAAATAGAGAGCTCAGAAATAGGCCCACATATTTATTGAAAGTAGGTCCTGTATATGAAAGGCGACACCTGGAGAGATATATCTTCACACTTTAAATCAAAGGTAAGGGCACAGGCTATACAGGAGGAAGCAAAGTGAAACGGCTCTGTATTTCTAGTCTATAGTAATAAGTGCAGGAACTGGATAAGCAGAAGATGGCAAAAGCCCTCCTGGACCTGATGTGTTTCAGAGAAACAAAGGAGACAGAGGTACACAAAGAACTACACAGAGAAGTCATGTTTGCAGAAAATAATCTGTTATTTTAACTCTCTCTGTAGTGTTAATGCTAGTATGTTTCATGTTCATAAATATGAATTTGGGAATATGGGAAGTGTTTGTCATACTATTCTATATGTCTAAAATATAAAAACAAAACCAAAAGATCAATATTATATTTGGATAGAAAGCCAAATGATCTACCAGCAAAATTCCTTTGCACTGTCACAAACAGGAATAACAATAACTAGTATGTCTGCAAGCTAGCATATATTTCAGTTTAGAGTCCATGGGACTCAAGTTATATATTAGATATGGATACATAGAGTGTGCTTATACAAGAAGTACTTAAAGATTTTGGTTGTTATTCTGTTCATTATGAAAACTTACACTGCAGGAGAAGAGATTTTGTTTGGGATGAATTAATACTTTGTGATCCATAGTTAAAACTAAAGAAACAAGAGCTCTGCATGAAGCAAGACTGGATTTCCTACAGAAATAAGAGGTTGTAACTGAATGTGTGCCTATACATAGCTCCTTCATTCAGAGAATAATTTGTGTCTGTATCTAACCAACTGTATCTCTTACTGTTGGTTAGCAAATGTGATAAAATAGCCACTGAGACTGAATTTCCACTATCTTATGCAATGGCAGATCCAGATATTGTGGGACCTGAAGCTTATACAATTATGGGTACCCTCTTGAAGAAAAATAATATGAAATTACAAATGCAAAATTAGGAATTAACTTAATATTTATCTCCTCTGTTTTCATATTCATTATCTAAATATTTTTAGATACTGTGATTCTTATACTGAGCTCCATGATTTTGACCATCAGAGGTTTTAATTTTTATTTAAAATTAAATAAAAGAATTTATGACATTTTGAAGTTTCTGCCTGCCTACAGATAGATACTGATAATATAATATTGGACATATCTTAAAATAAAATCACATTAAAATGCTGTAACAGAGCATAACAAAATACTTTTCAGAACTGAATGCAACCAAAGAATCCAGTTACTTCCACCCGCAAAGTTGGAGTATTCAGGTATATGAACATCATATTTTTATCTATTTAATATATTACAGAATTCTGAATATAGTCAGCAGTAGGAAGATTCTCCATACTTTCTAAGTGCACATTTCATTTCATTTTATTTTTATTTTTTATATTTTTTTGAAGCATAGTTGATTTACAATGTGTTAATTTCTGCTGTACAGCAAAGTGATTCAGTTATATACATACATATATATATTCTTTTTCATATTCCTTTACACTTTGGTTTATCACAGAATGTGAATATATCCCTGAATTATACAGTAGGACCTTGTTGTTTATCCATTGTATATCACTAGTTTGCATCTGCTTATCCCAAACTCTCAATTCTTCCCTCTCCCAGTCCCCTCCTCCTTGGCAACTACAAATCTGTTCTCTATGTCTGAGGGTCTTCTTCTGTTTCATAGATATGTTCATTTGTGTCATATTTTAGATTCCACATATAAGTGATATCATATGGTATAAGTCTTTCTCTTTCTGACTTGCTTTGCTTAGTATGATAGTCTCTATGTTTGTTCATGTTACTGCAAATGGCATTATTTAATTATTTTTTATGGCTGAGTAATATTCCATTGCATATATATACCACATTTTTTTTAACCATTCATCTGTCAATGGACTTTTAGGTTGTTTTCATGTCTTGGCTATTGTAAATAGTGCTGCTTTGAACATAAGTGTGCATGTATCTTTTCCAATTATAGTTTTATCTGGGTATATGCCCAGGAGTGGGATTACTGGATCATAAGGCAACTCTATTTTTAGTTTTTGAAGGAACCTCCATACTGTTTTCCATAGTGGCTGCACAAATTTACATTCCCACCAACAATGTAGGAGGGTTCCTTTTTATTCACACCCTCTCCAGCATTTGTTATTTGTAGACATTTTAGTGATGGCCATTCTGACTGGTGTGAGGTGGTACCTCATTGTAGTTTTGATTTGCATTTCTCTAATAATTACTGATGTTGAACATATTTTTGTGTGCCTGTTGGCTATCTGTGTATCTTCTTTGGAGAGATGTATATTTAGGTCTTCTGCCCATTTTTCAATTGGGTTATTTAGGGGTTTTTTTTTTGTTGTTGAGTTGTATAAGCTATCTCTATATTTTTGGAAATTAATCCCTTGCTGGTTGCATCATTTGCAAATATGTTCTCCCATTTTGTAGGTTGTCTTTTTTGTTTTGTTTATGGTTTCCTTTGCTGTGCAAAAGCTTGTAAGATTGATTAGGTTCCATTTAGGGTTTTTTTTTTTTTTTTTTGCTTTTATTTCTGTTGCCTTGGGAGACTGACCTAAGAAAACATTGGTACTATTTATGGCAGAAACTGTTTTGCCTATGTTCTCTCCTAGGATTTGTATGGGGTCATGTCTTATATTTAAGTCTTTAAGCCATTTTGAGTTTATTTTTGGGTATTGTGTGGGGGTGTGTTCTAACTTCATTTATTTACATGCAGCTGTCCAACTTTCCCAACCCCATTTGCTGAAGAGACTGGCTTTTTTCCCATTGTACACTCTTGCCTCCTTTGTCAAAGTTTAATTGACCATAGGTAGGTGGGTTTATTTCTGTGCTCTCTAGTCTGTTCCACTGATCCATATGTCTGTTTTTGTGTCAATACCAGACTGTCTTGATTCCGGTAGCTTTGTAGGATTGTCTGAAGTCTGGAAGGGTTATGCCTCCAGCTTTTTTCTTTTTCCTCAGGATTGCTTCTGCAATTCTGGGTCTTTAATGGTTCCATATCAGTCTTATGATTATTTGTTCCAGTTCTTGAAAAATGTCAGGGGTACCTTGATAGGGATCACATTAAATCTGTAGATTGCTTTGGGTAGTCTGACCAATTTAACAATATTAATTCTTCCAATCCAAGGGCATGTGGTATCTTTCCATTTCTTTAAATCATCTTCAATTTCCTTTATCAGTGTTTTATAGTTCTCAGCATATCAGTCTCTTACCTCCTTGGTCAGGTTTTTCCTAGGTATTCTATATTTTTGAATGTGATTTTAAAAGGGATTGTTTGCTTACATTCCATTTCTGATATTTCACTGTTAGTGTAAAGAAATACAACAGATTTCTGCATGTTAATCTCATATCCTGCCCCCTTGCTGAATTCGTTTATCAGCTCTAGTAGTTTTTGTGTGGAGTCTTTAGGGTTTTCTATGTAAAGTATCATGTCATCTGCATATAAATGACAATTTTACACATTTCATTTTAGAATATAAAGCTGTCTGGAAAAAAAAAGACATGCTGCTTTTCCCAATATTATACTATTTTGAATGTTGATTTCTAATTTTGTAGAAGTAAAGATTAAGAAACAAAACTTCCTTGATAAGAAAGAACCCATGGTTCAATCTCTCAATATTTTGTTTAAAAATATATTTCCTCCCCTCTTACTGAAACAATATTGTTATTAAAATATTATTAATATGTAAAGAACATGCTTTTATTTTTTAAATGTTTTATAATTCTCATAAAATTTTTACCTTAAATTGTTATTGGGGGCGTGTGTGTAAATGTCCATTTAATAATTCAAAGATACTAAAATTTTGAGAAACATCCTCTAAGTTTCTTTTGACTCCTGAGAGATTAAGATCCACTCAACTGAAGGTTGAATTAAAGGTCTATAAGGTGGATTGATGGAAGAACCATGCCCAACTGGGTGTATTCATAATGAAGGAAGCCATTCTGACTCAATAAGATTCTTTCTTTCAGGGAGATGAACTCCACATTGAGGAAAGGCAATAGGAAGTGTTAGATGCAGGGGAATTAGGTAGTAGAAGTGAAAGTGTGCAGAGAAAAAGATATACTAAGACACAGATACAGCAGAGACACTAGGATATGGAGTAGGAGAACATGTTTTTTAGAAATGACAAGCTAATTGGGGCAGAGCTGTTCTAGAATCACTGGAGTGATTTAGATATTCTGAGTGGTGACGCAAGATGTTCCCATTCCCCCGAGTCCTGGAACATGGCTTCTGTCTTACTTACTGTTGTGACTTTGTTCAATTAACATTTCTTAAGCAGAGCCCCAGGGTGTCCAATAGGTTCAACAATACACCACAGGGGAATTAAAATAGAGAAGTTACTCCAGGTCCCGAGGAAGTTGTAAGGCATGCCTTGACAGGACACAGGAGGAGGTCAAGTCAGGGTGCCTGCAGAGAATGCCCTGCAGGACATGGGGCATGTACCTTTAGTGTGATCTGTGGGTGAAGTGCTTTGGGGTTCCCAGCCTAAGCCTGGATTGTCCAATTCAAAAGAAAAAGAGCTGGGTTTTTCTAAGCTTCACAGGGGTCTTTTCTAAGGAGTGCACAAGGGGAAGGCCCAAGGGGAAGGGGAGAAATGCTTATTACAAGGCCAGTTGGGGGCAACCATATCAAGAAATTACATTCGCTGTGACACTGTGGACTTCTACCTAGGGCATATTCAAGGCCCCGCTGCTGACCACACAAAATGGATGCTGAGGTAGCAATATGAAGTAATTCAGCTAAATCTTCAACATTCACCCTTTCCCATTCCAGTATTCCCATTACTTAAGGGTGACTAGTCCTTACAATTAAATAGAAGCTATTTAACACAGAATAACGATTAATGCAGTCTTAAAATCATCATTCTGTGATGAAGCATGCCATAATTACAACGTTTATTTTCTTTCTGATTTTTTTCTTGCCTCATTCAGTTCAGAATTTTTCTTTTATACAATAGACCACTGAGTAAATCAGTTGTCATTCCAGTGAGTTGGGGAAGTGCTAAATTTATTTAAAATTAAAGATTAGAGTTTAAATTGAAGGTTAATGAAAAGCTCCAAAAGAACTCTTGTATATAACAGTGCTATGAATTAGCTGGTGTTAAATTAACTGTGTTCATCTGTAAAATGGCCAAGGGAGGAAGAAGGACAAACTTAAAACATCATGAGATAATAAAACATTGGCATTTATAACAATAAATGAATAAAATATGTCCAGTTCAATATGAAATGGATTTTAGAGAAAGTGAAGTACAATTATCAGGACAGGAAAGCTAAAAACAGTTATTAAAAACTATATACTTCCATTTTTCCCTTTTTGAACTCAGATTGGAGATAATTTACAGAAACATTACAATGTAAACAATATATAAAAACTCCCCTTCCAGAGTAATTTCAATTTCAGAGAAGTGTTTTCTTTTTCCCAAAAAGATTGTCAGAAATAGTTTAAGCACAACCAAGTGACCTGCCAACCTTTGATGCTCCCCAAAGATTCGGTTGTTTTAGAAAGAAGTCAAATGCTTTCTTCTCACAGAAACCAGAAGTAAACATTTCTTACACATATTCACATAGTCACCTCCTTGCCTCTTGTCAGCAGAAAGCACTTAGGGAAATCCCCACCCTAGGCAAGAAGATTGGAGGTAGATGGCTTAGTACACAGAAACAATTCTGGGTAACATGGAGTGTTTCATCAGAGGGGTCTTTTTTCATATGAAATATAAAGAGAGTGAAATCATTAAGCAAAACTTGTGTTTACCAAAGACATGGGAAAAAAATGTCATAGATTCATAGGAATTTAAGATACATTTCTAGGAAGGAGAAAAGGGATGTTACATTTATTGGTTATTTGCTATGTATTAGGGACTTTGTATATTCTATCATATTTAACATATAGGTTCCCTGTTTTCCATATAATGAGAGGTGACAACTTTTGCTTAGCTGCCCTAATGAAATCTTGTCTTCACAAAGCATCAATAACTTGCTGGCAACCGTCAATGATTGTACATTTACTTGCTCATCTCCTCTGCTACACTGTTAGCTGTCTTAAGGTCAGGACTATGACCTGTTTTCACTGTGGTATTCAAGAGTTTTTCAGACTATCTGTCACAAAATAACTTACTAAATGCATATTGAGTGATCAAACAAACAGGAAAGTAATCAGGTTGCCTCAGAACTGGGCCAGGTAGTTAGGATATTATTGACTTATGGAATTAGCCACACAGTGATTCTGTTACCCAGGGGAGAAACCCAAGGTTCCCTAACACATGCCTGTCTCTATAAAACACAAGTACAACTGTCTTAGGCTAGGAGGTGAGGAAACCCCCCATTTCTAATGAAAACCTCCTACTGGTCAAACTTGCAAAAACAACTGAAAGTAACTGTACTTTTAGTTATGCTTTCGTAACAGCAACCTGGGGGCCTACCCATAAAAGCAACCAACCTAAACCAGCCTGGCCCTGGTATGGAGACATAACTAGGGTAAAAGTAAACCCGAATTTATTATCATCTCACTTTAATGATAAAATTCCACCAGAAGGCACAATGTTGGTTTGACCTGCTTCCAACCCAGACCTAGAAGGACAATAAAAGGGCAGAAAAGAGGTACGGATGCCGTTTCAGGTAATCACCACCCATTTCCATGATCCCAGGTGACAATGGTCTCCACCCCATACCACTATTTTAGCCCCTTTTCCTACTAAAAAAAACAAAAACAAAAAAACTTTTCTTTGTCTACGCTTGGGGAGAAGGTGCTTTCAGAGCATGAGCTGCCCCTTCTGCATTCCTTGGCCAATGAATAAATTCTGCTGCTATAAAAAATAATTTCCCCTTTTTGCTGAGAACAATGACAGGGTAGGGAAAGAACCAAACAAAGGGTAGGTAACAATTCCTCCTCCAGCATATATTTGGGTCTACTGCTAAAGAAAGTCAGATACTCTTCTAAATATACTTTATAGATACCACAGCTTATGCAATAGTTATTATTATCCCTCTTTTGTAAGCAAAATAACTGAAGTAAAGGGTAAAAAAATTTTCCCAATGTAACTCAATCACTAATAAGTGATTGAGCTGGGATTAAATAGCCAAAGTCTTCTCACAGTCCTCTCCTACATTAAATTCCCAGGAAGTCTTCCACTTTATTATCTAGCTTCTTGACATTTCAATCCACAAAGCCTCAAAAGGAACTGTTTTCCAAGTTAGAGGTGGGGTGTGTGGCAGTGGGCAGTGTTGTTTATGTTCTGTGCAGTGATAAACTCCACTAAGGTTTTGGGGAACTTTACTGGCCTCAGGGAAAATAACTCCTCTCTAAGCTACTTAATTACTATCAGCCTTTCATATAGATACAAATTCTTTCTGGCATTCTATGCAGAGTTCTCATTTGCAAAAAGAGGTTACTTCAGAAATTACATTTTTGGATTCAGAATTTATTTTTTAAATTGCATTGCTTTTGTCATCTCCCTCAACTCCTGACTCCCAAAATATCAATGGCTGTATTAAGGAGGAAGAAAACTTTTCTCTATTCTTCTAAGATATTTTGGTTGGTCTAAGAATTAAATTGATATAAGACAGGTTAACTGGAGAAAAATCAAATTTAATTTTATTTGTATGTGACTCTCACATACATGAGGATGTTAAAGATCCCACATACATGAAAAGCTCAAAGGCAGAATGGTAAAATGCCATCCTGATCTAAGAAATGAGATAGGGGCCTGGGGCTTCCAAGGACACAGGGTCATTCACAAGCAGATGTTTGGTAATTAGATGTCTGTCCTGCCATATAGATGGAGCCACTTACATAATATTCATCTCTGGTAATAACTCTTTTTCTGGGAAAAATCCCCAATTTAAATTTTTCCAGATAGTTAAGGGAAGGGCAGTAGTTTCTCTTAAGCCCACAGAGTCTCCATCGCCTTTAGCTCAAAATAATCCACATGCCAAACTAATACATTTTAGGGAGGCCTGCTCTGAATCTCTACAGCTGCTTTCTACCTCCACTATAAGAGGTTGGCCACCTAAGTCCAGAATTTCCAAATTGAATTATCCACAGCTGATTCAAGCACTGATGATCCTTAGGCAGTCTCCTATCCAGCACTGCCATCTCAGGAATGTGAGAAGAAACATGTAGAATTGTTCTCTAAGCTGTAACTATTCTAGCATGTCCTCTTTATTTTCCCAGTGTTATAGGAGCTGCTTTCTATATTTGATACTTCTGTGATATCTTCATGTTCTTTTCTGCCTTTCCAGTTCTTCAGTGCCTACTTAATAATTCTGTATATAAAATTATAACTGTGGAAATCACTGGTGTGAATTTTTTCTCATGACTGAATATTGACTGATACATGGATTCAGCAGCAGGAGATTATGGATTTATCTCTTTATAATCTAGAGCAGAGTCATCACAGTTAGTCAGGCAATGAAACTTTATGGCCCTAAGTTTTATTTTTTCAAATGTTCAGAATGGATTGTCAAATATGTGTCAGGGATCTACTCTTGGATTAATCAGCTTTGACAACTGGAAAAGGACAAGGTAGTTAAAACAGGTTTCACTGGGAGCTGGCCCCAGAGGAAGAGGAATTATGAAAAGAGCACTTACTATGTAATTATGACTCTGGGTAATTAAACAACCCTAAAGTACTCTGAATCCTTCTGAATCACAAAGGGAAAAATAACAGTATTTCATAGAGATTTAGTATTAATTCTATATTAATTATGCCATATTCTATTTTTTAGAAAATTGATAATATATGTAAGAACATAATTTAACTCAGCATTCTATGGATTATTGGTAAATAAGAATATTCCAATTTTTTCAGAAATCACAGAGTATAAAATATCTAGTTTTAAGAACAGTGTTTATTCCAGAGCACTTAAATATGCACTTTTCATTCCTCACCATAAATGTGTATTTTATGCCAGGTCCAGAACACTATTTGATCATCTCCTTATTTTAACACTTACCTTGGGGTTGGTAGTTATCTATGTTTGTGTGTCTGTCTTTGTAATTAGAACCTGAGTTCCTATAAACAGATATTATCTCTTTATTATCTTTGTATTCCCAGAGCTTCATATTATGTCTAATAAATACTAAAAGCTTAATAATTGTTAAATGAATCAAGAGGAATTTTTTCCCTTTGAAGAACAGAATTCCTTATACGTAAGATGGACAATACAAGAAGACAAAGGAGAGTCATTAAAGGTTTTATACAATGATGGTTTTTTATGGTTTATAAATGTTCTTCATAGTACTAAGTAACTAATAGTAATTGATAATAGTGCATAACTCCACATACAACTTGATATTTTGCTCAAATTTGAAAAAATGACCTCACAAATAGTGAGTATATATATAAAATTATATATATATAATTCTTGTGTCTTCAATGTTATAAATTTCCTATATGCAGCTTACAGATTTTGCCTTAAATTTATTTTGTACATGCCAAAGTATATAATGGTGTTACACACATGCTGCTCAGTGAAATAATAAAGGAGGTATATCACATTTTCATTCTCCTTGATGATGATGACAGTAATAAGCAGTCAAAATACTAGAATATTAGTTTCTTTGTTCTATTTCTGTGTGCAAAGCAAACAGGTAATTCCTGCAGTTGAGTTCAGTGAAATGGAATTTTAAAGTTAACTTCTTTGAGATATTAACAAAATGTCTACATAGTTTTGTTTTTATAAAATAGAAAGTCTCAATGGAGCTGAGGACTGGGAAAATGAGGATGCTTGAGTCCCCTCCTAGATCAGGACTGTAAGAAAGTGACTAGCAGAAATTCAGATTTTCAGATTCACTATGTAGAAAAAAAAAAGTCATTCTTTAATAAGCCTAGTGTTAAGACAGTAGATATCACTGCAAAGTAGGAATTCAAATAGTTAAAATAAGTGCTATGAAGAGCAAATGAAGGAAATATAAAAGAGCTGATATAGTCCTGATAACTCAGTGGAAAACTTTTTCTAATCAGTATGCCTAACTATCAGAAGGGTTTCCTGCATTTGTAACTAAAATGGAGTGGTGTGCCTATTGTGTGGCAAATGAAGTCAAAATTTTGCAAGAATAGAAGGGTGGGAGAGCTTACTGTTTGGGAATGTAAAGAAATTTCATTTCTGTTTTTGTTCTTTTCCTTTAGTTTCAGATGTTTAAGGTTTTCACAGAATTCTGAAATCAAATGGAGAAAACGATGTAGGAAAAATAAGAATGCTATTGCTGCATTATAAAATACAGACTTACAATGATACTTCCTGTCAGTGTTGTTTGTATTCTGCTATTATTCTTATTTATTTCCTTTGTTAAGCTGTTTTCACTCTTTAACATTCTGATTGATGATCACATCCTACATATAAGAAAACTTATTTGTAGGATTAAATATATTATAAAGCTTTCCATATAAAGATGAAGAAAAATTTACTACATAAGTGTGTGTTTGTGTGTGCGTGTATGTGTTTGATTTTATATAAATATATATTTTTGCTGTTCTTCTAGGAAACTTAGTATGATATTTTATTACCTAAAAATATTTCTTATATACCTTAAATGATTATTTGTCTGATTTCTTATAAAGGCATATCTCTTGGTCTTGGGTGGCCTCAGTCTTCAGTGGCTTGAAGCAGTATCTCAGTTCCCTGACAAGAGACTGGAGCCAGACTGCAGCAGAGGGAGTGCTAAATCCTAACCACTAGACCACAAGGGCCAGTGGCTAGTGAAAGGACCCTGGCTTGCCTGCTTTGGAGAAATTAATTTTACTAAAGAGATGAAAAGTAATGAAACAAGTAAAGTGTTTATTAGGAAGAAAAAACAGTACATGTGAATAGACACACATGGGAGTGCTCAGAGAAAGGATCATGCCTTCAGGGTCATTTAAATCACTTATATGGGGCAGTTCTTCTGGGTTTCCTCTGGCCAATTATCTTGCTTTGCCTGACTCTGAGTCCATATTTGGTTTAACTCAAGATCCTCCCCTGTGTGTGCTCACACTTATTAACCAAGATGGATTCCAGTGCAGAAGCCTATGGAAAGGTTAGCACCACCTATTATGGGGTTGTGCCCCCTCCCTTTTTGACCTCTGAGGAGCCTTTCTGTGCATATGTAGTTGTGAGGTCTCCTTGACCTCAAGAATGAGAAATGTGTAGTCTCTTTATCTTTTATCTGGGCAGGACTCAGCTCCTCCTTGCTCCTGCCATTATCTTTATCTTGGAGTATCTGTCAACAGGGGACAGATTCCAGCTGCTCAGCCTGGGCCCCATCTATCTCTTGTCTCACTCAAAGATATTGCTGGGGTTCTAGTTCTAGAACCACCTCAATAAAATAAATATCACAATAAATGTTAGAAATGTCACATGATTTTTTGGTTTTCAAGTGCATATAAAAGTTATGTTTACTCTATAGTGTAATCTGTTAAGTGTTCAATAGCATTACGTCTAAAAAAACCAATGTACATACCTTAATTAAAAATACTTTGTTGCTAAAAGAGTGCTACCCATCACCTGAACCTTCAGTGAGTCATAATAGTAACATCAAAGATCACTGCTCACAGATTATCATAATGTCAATAAAAAATTAATCAGTTTATTTGAGAAAGAAATGGAAAACATTTTTGAGAAAAATTTGAGGATTATAACCTGAGAAGAGCACCTAGGAAAGCTCTGAGAACTGTTCATCTATTAGAAGTCAAGGCACAGTTATATAAGCTTTCTGAGACAGAGGGCTGTACATCAAAAGACACATTATTGACAGTTTATATAATCCAGATCTAAGCTCCAGGTGACCCTTATGAGATAAAGATGGAATGTTATCTTTAAGGAGTTATCTTACTGATGCTTGGAGACTGCTGCTCTTTATGGTTGAGCAGGTAATTCTGCCAGTGGGGAAGTTTTGTACAATGCATAATGCAGATACACAAGGCACAGTGTGGGGAGAGAGGAGGCCAAAGGGCAAAGAAAATTTTTTGTTTAAATTTTTCCATTCTTACCATAAAATATGAATTTTGTTTCACAATAACAAATATAATAATGATGAAAAAGTCTGAAATATTGGGAGAATTGTCAGAATGTGACACAGAGAAACAAAGTGAACAAATGCTGTTGGAAAAATGGTGCTGATAGGGTTACCACAAACTTTGACTGTAAAGAGTGCATTATCTGTGAAGCACAATAAAGTGAAGCACAATAATATGAGGTATGCTATATAAAAAGAACAATTCAAAGTAGTTTACTAACTAGCTCTAAATACTTAAAATTTGTAATTAACTATGTATTTGAGTGCACTTTAAAATTCACTACCTTTTTATTAAAAAGTCCTAATAGGTCTTTTTGTTGTCCCAGGGCTCATTGGCCCCCCAGTAAATCATCTATGGAGAAAATTTGTGGAGACAGCTTCCTTGAGAAGATAGAATGGAGAGGATGAAATTATGGGGGAAGGAGAGATATAAAGAAGAAATAAGAAAAAGAAAGAGAAGGAGAAATGAAAAGAGATAAGGAGAGAAGGGGAGAAAAAGGAAGAGGGGAAGAAAGAGAGACAATATGAGGAACAAATTAGTTAAGAGTAATTTGGTTTTTATATTCTGGTTTGTATATTTTCAGGAAGTAGCCATTTAGTAACTCATGGATTCTTACCCATACAAACCAAACAGTAATCTCTGCAATATTTATATCCAGAAATGTAATCGCACTATAATCTAGTGAGTTCAATATATATGTATCAAATCAATATGTTTCCAATAAAGGAAAAATTTATAGAAAGTTTTGGGATTCATTACTCCAAAATTGCAGAACTTGAGAACTAGAAGGAATCTTATGATTTAGTCCAATTCTTTCATTTGGCAAATAGAGAAACTGAAATTTAAAGAAGTTAAGTAGCTTACCTAAGGCATACAATTTGCTGGTGTAAGATTAGAGACAACACAGAATCTCATCAGTCAAAGTAAGCTAAATGATAAATATTTGTTTTGCTCTGTGCTGTATCTATTTATTTTTAAAATATTAATAATATTTTAATTTTTTCTTCTTTTAAAACTTTTTTATTAAATGAAAAATTCTTTAAATTTCTATAGTGCTTTACCATTTTCAAAGTTTTACACACGTGATCTCCTATAATATACCTGAAAGTATAGAGAACAACATAATGAAACCTCATGAACCCATCACCCAGCTTCAATAATACATGCTCATTATAATTACTCAATAAACAAAATCTTTATTCCTTTTGGAGTGAACTCCATTCCATCTCTTACTATTCTTTGAATAGATGGAAGATCTGTAGTCAGGTATCTGTCTCATTTCTAATATTGATAATGTGTGGATTCTCAATTTTTTGTTCTTTATTTTTCTGTCTAGAGATTTATCTTTTTTAATTGATCTTTTCAAACTGTGAGTCCTTCAAGTTTGTCCTTCTTTATCTATAATGTTTTGACTATTCTTGATTCCATTTTCATATGAATTTTAGAACTGGTGTATCACTTTTTGAAAAAAGAAGGCAGCTGGAGTTTTTTTTTTAATGTTCTTAGAAACATCTTTTTACAGCTTTTAAAACATTGAGGTATATTTGACATATAGCATTGTGTAAGTTTAAGTTGTACAACATATTGATTTGATACACTTGTATTGAAATATTATTGCCATTGTAACATTAGTTAACACCCCCTCCCTGCCTGGGCGACCTGCTCACCCCAATTGCTGCCTCAGTTCCCTCAAACCTGATGGGTTTGTGTGCTCTGGCAGCCTTGGGAGCAGACGCTGGTGGGTGGTCTCCACACAGAGGTGGGGCTGAAACTACAGCTGAGCCTCAGGGGCTATGTGACTAAGGAAGAAGAACTGAAATCTCTCCTCACGGCTGTGCAAACTGTGGAGTTACACATCTGCTGATAGATTCCTAAATTCAGTGCCTGTAGAACATCCAAATGAACAACAAGTGCTCCTGCAGCTGAAACGGAGCTGGCTTTAGCAGCTCTGGGTTTTGTGGACATGTACATGTGGGGGTTGGGCAAGCCAGAGTCTGAGCTGCTTCCATAGCTCCCATAGTGGGTCCAGGCACATGATCACTGCAATCCTGTGACCTGATATCAGTGGATCTGCACCAGTGGCCTGCTGAAAATAATACCTGAAAGTCACTAGAACCAATTGCCAACATATCCACAGTTAAGGTGGGACTGAGAGCAGTGACAACAACAGTGTACTTTGTGAGCCTGCACAATCGGCAAAAGGGGACACAACAGAGCACACTCACAGGTGAACAACTCCTGAGGATGAATACTCAGTGGCTTCTCTCCTAGTGGGAGTGCTCCAATCCCACCTACCTCACATTACAGATCAGAAACACTGGTAAGAAACAGATCTAGGGGCCTCTACTCCAACAACTAGGGAGCAGACCCTACCCCTGACAGGGCAGTGAGAACTACAGAGCAAAGGGGATGTCCTGTTCAATACCCAGGGCAGGCTCTTGTCACCTCAACACCAGTCAAACACCCATCAAGGGGATAAGAGCCAGTATACATTGTGGAAAGAGGTGGCAGTCATCCATACTAATAACAGCCCTTACACACACAAAAAAAATTATATATATGTGTATGTATGTATATATCTATATCTATACATACAGACACATGCAGGCTACACAGCGATGTCCTCATAAAAAAAAAAAAAAGCCCTCCAAGACAGTCTGAGGGTCTGGCCTTGAGAGGAAGAACCCCCAGAGCATTTAGCCTGGAAGACCAGTGGGGCTTGAGTGCAGGAACTCCACAGGGCTGGGGGAAACAGAGACTCCACTCTTGGAGAGCACACACAAGGTCTCATGTGCACTGGGACACAGCACAAAGGGAGCAGACAAAAGAAGCAAGAGGAACTACAATCCTGCAGCCTGTAGAAAGGAGACCACAAACAAAGTAAGGTAGACAAAATGAGACAACAGATAAATATGTTGCAGAGAAAGGAGCAAGATAAAAACCTATGAGAGCAACTAAATGAAGAGGAGACAGGCAATCTACCTGAAAACGAATTCAGAGTAATGATAGTAAAGGTGATCCAAGATCTTGGAAAAAGAATGGAGGCATGGATCGAGAAGAGAAATGTTTGTAAAAGACCTAGAAGAACTAAAGAACAAACAAACAGAGATGGACAATACAATGACTGAAATGAAAAATACAGTAGAAGGAATCAATAGCAGAAAAGCAAAAGCTAAGAAAATTCAGCACCACCAAAACAGCTGTACAACAAATGCTGAAAGAAATTCTTTAGGCAGGAGGAAAAACAAGAGGTCACAACTAGAAACAAGAAAATCACAAATGGGAAAGCTCACTGGTACAGCCAAAATTACAGTAAAAGCAGGAAATTATCCATATACAGATATGATATCAAAAGCAGCAAGCATGAGAAGAGGAGAGTACAAATGCAGGAAATGGGAATTGTGTTTGAAATTAAGAGACCAACAGTTTAAATTATCATGTTTATATATAGACTGCTATATCAAAACCTCATGAGAAATGAAAACCAAAAATCTATAATAGATACACACAACAAAAAAGAAAAATCAACCCAAACAAAGCACTAAAGATTGCCATAAAATCACAAGAGAAGAGAACAAAAGAGGAAGAAAAGAAAAAACTACAAAAACAAACCCAAAACAATTAGGAAAATGGTAACAGGAACATAAATATCTATAATTACCTTAAATGTAAATGGATTACATGCTCCAACCAAAAGGCACACTCACTGAATGGGTACAAAAATGAGACCTATATATATGCTGTCTACAAGAGACCCACTTAAGACCTAGGGACACATACAGACTGAAAGTGACGGGATGGAAAAAAATATTCCATGCAAATGGAAATCAAAAGAAAGTTGGAGAAGCAATACTCATATCAGAAAGAAATCAATTTTAAAATAGAGACTGTTACAAGACACAAGGAAAGACACTACATAATGATCAAGGGATCAATGCAAGAAGAAAATATAACAATTGTAAATATATATGAACTCAACATAGGACCACGTCAATATATAAGGCAACAGCCATAAATGCTAACAGCAATAAAAAGGGGAAATTGACAGTAGCACAACAATACTGGGGAACTTAACACCTAACTTATACCAATGGAGAGGTCACCCAGACAGAAACTTAATAAGGAAACACAAGCCTTAAATGACACATTAGACCAGATAAGCTTAATTGATATTTATAGGACATTCCATCTTAAAACGACAGAATACACTTTCTTCTCAAGTGCAAATGGAACATTCTCCAGGATAGGTCACACCTTGAGTCACAAATCAAGGGTCAGTAAATTTAAGAAAGTTGAAATCATATCAAGCATGTTTTCCATCCACAATGCTATTAGATTAGAAATCAATTACAGAAAAATATACTGTAAAAACACAAACACGTGGAGGCTAAACAATGTGTTACTAAACAACCAGTGGATCACTGAAGAAATCAAAGAGGAAATCAAAAAATACTTAGAGACAAATGACAATGAAAACATGATAATCCAAAACCTATATGACACAGCAAAAGCTGTTCTAAGAGAAATGTTCATAGCAATACAAACTTACCTCAGCAAACAAGAAAAATCTCAAATAAACAACCTAATGTTACACCTGAAGCAACTAGAAAAAGAAGAACAAACAAAACCCAAAGTTAGTAGAAGGAAGGAAGGCATAAAGATCAGAGCAGAAATAAATGAAATAGAAACAAAGAAAACAATAGCAAAGATCAATGAAAGTAAAAGCTGATTTTTTGAGCAGATAAACAAAACTGATAAAACTTTAGCCAGACTCATCGAGGAAAAAAAGGGAGAGGACTCAAATCAATACAGTTAGAAATTAAAAAGGAAAAGTTACAACAGACACCATAGAAATACAAAGGATCATAAGAGACTATACTAACAGCAACTATATGCCAATAAAATGGACAACTCTGAAGAAATTGACAAATTCTTAGAAAGGTACAACCTTGCAAGATTGAACCAGGAAGAAATAGAAAATATGAACAGACCAATCTCAAGTACTGAAATTGAAACTGTGACTTTAAAACTTCCAACAAACAAAAGTCCAGGACCAGATGGCTTCACAGATGAATTCTATCAAAAATTTAGAGAAGTTAACACCTACCCTTCTGAAATCCTTCCAAAAATTTGCAGAGGAAGGAACACTCCCAAACTCATTCCATGAGGCCACCATCATCCTGATCCAAAACCAGACAAAGATACAAGAAAAAAGAAAATTAGAGAACAATATCCCTGATGAACACAGACAAAAAATCCTCAACAAAATACTAACAAACAGAATGCAACAACACATAAAAAATTCATACACCATGATCAAGTGTAATTTACCCTATGGATACAATGATTCTTCAACACCCACAAATCAATCAATGTGATACACCACATTAAAAAAACAAACTGAAGAATGAAAACCACATGATCATCTCAATAGATGCAGAACAATCTTTTGACAAAATTCAATACAAGTTTATGATAAAAACTCTTCAGGAAGTGGTAATAGAGGGAACCTACCACAAAGAAATAAAGGCCATGAAATGATAAACCCACAGCAAATATCATTATCAATGGTGAAAAAGTGAAAGCATTTCCTCTAAGATCAGGAACATGACAAGGATTTTCACACTCACCACTTTTATTCAGCATAGTTTTGGAAGTCACAGCCATGAAAATCAGAGAAGAAAAAGAAAAAGAAATTAAAAGAATCCAAATTGGAGAAGAAGAAGTAAAACTCACTGTTTGCAGATGACATGATAGTATGCATAGAAAATCCTAAAGATGATATCAGAAAACTACTAGAGCTCATCAATGAACTTGGTATAGTTGCAGGATACAAAATTAATATACAGAAATCACCTGCATTCTTATGCACTAACAAGAAAATATCAGAAAGAGAAATTGAAGAAACAATCCCATTTACCATTGCATCATAAAGAATAAAATACCTAGGACTAAACCTCTTTAAGGAGGCAAAAACCTGTACTCAGAAAACTGTAAGATACTGAAGAAAAAAAATCAAAGGTGACAAAACAGATGGAGAGATATACTATGTTCTTGGATTGGAGGAATCAATTTTGTCAAAATGACTATACTACCTGAAGCAATCTACAGATTCAATGCAATCATTTCTATCAAATTACCAATGGCATTTTTCACAGAATTGGAACAAAAAAATTACAATTTTTTTGGAAACACAAAAGACGACGAATAGCCAAAGCAATGTTGAGAAAGAAAAATGGATGTGGAGGAATCAGGCTTCCTGACTTCAGATTATACTGCAAAGCTACATGAAAAGGTGCTCAACACCACTAATTATTAGAGAAATGTAAATCAAAACTACAATGAGCTATCACCTCACACCAGTCAGAATGGCCATCATCAAATAATCTACAAACAATAAATGGTGGAGAGAGTGTGGAGAAAAGGGAGCCCTCTTACACTGTTGTGATTGTAAATTGGTACAACCACTATGGTGAACAGTATGGATGTTCCTTAACAAACTAAAAATAGAGCTATCATATGATCCAGCAATCCCACTTCTGGGCATATATGCGAAGGAAATGGTAATTCGAAAATATACACACACCACAATATTCATTGCAGAACTATTTACAGTAGCCAGGACATGGAAGTAATCTAAATGTCCATCAACAGAGGAATGGATAAAGAAGATGTGGTACATATATACAATGGAATATTACTCAGCCATAGAAAAGAACTAAATCATGCCATATGCCACAACATGGATGGACCTAGAGCTTTTCATACCCAGTGACATAAGTCAAAGACAAATATCATATGATATTGCTTATATGAGGAATCTACAAATATGATACAAATGAAGTATTTTACAAAACAGAAATAGAGTCAAAGATGTAAAAAAAAAACATGGTTACAATGGGGAAGGGGGGGAGAAATAAACTGGAAGATTGGGATTGACATATACATGCTACTATATATGAAACAGATAACTAATAAGAACTTACTGTATAGCACAGGGAACTCTACTCAATACTCTGTAATTGTCTATATGAGAAAAGAATCTAAAAAAGAGTGGACATATATATATATGTATAACTGATTCACTTTGCTGTATGCCTGAGACTAACACCACATTGTAAATCACTATACTCCAATTAAAAATTAAAAGAAAGATAGTGTTGTCTATGTACTTCAGAGAGGACCTAAAACAGAAGGCATGGAGGGAGGGGTCTGTCCCTGGAAGACCCCCTAGGATTCTGCTCAGTTACAATTGTTTTCTTAATTTCATTTCTGGGCTGTTCATTGCTGATGTATAGGAATACAGTTTTTTGTGTATTGGTCCTGTACCCTGCTACCTTGCTGAACTGGTTCATTAATTTTAATAGTTTGTTTTTTATTGAATTCCTTAGCACTTTGTATGTACAAGAAAATGGTACATACAGATATAGATAGTTTTCCATCTTTACTTCCACTCTGGATACATTTTATTTCTTTATCTTGTCTTATTAGCCTGCTAGAATTTCCAGTTCACGGTTGAATACAAGTGGTGACAGCAGACACTCTATTTCATTATTGGTCTTAAAAGTAAAGCATTCAGGGCTTCCCTGGTGGTGCAGTGGTTGACAGTCTGCCTGCCAATGCAGGGGACATGGGTTCGTGCCCCAGTCCGGGAGGATCCCACATGCCGCGGAGCAGCTGGGCCCATGAGCCATGCCATGGCCACTGAGCCTGCACGTCCGGAGCCTGTGCTCTGCAACGGGAGAGGCCACAACAGTGAGAGGCCCGCGTACCGCAAAAAAAAAAAAAAAAAGGAAAGCATTCAGATTTTCACCATTAAGTATGATGTCAGCTTTTAGTTTTCACTATTAAATATGATGTGGGATTTTCTTTGATACACATTATCATATTGAGGACGTTCTCTACTATTCCTAATTTGTTGAGTCATTAGTTGTGAAAAGGTGTTGGATTTTGTGAAATGCTTTTTCTGCATTTACTGAGGTGATAATATGTTTCTTATCCTTTATTGTATTAATACGGTGTATTGTATTGACTGACTGATCTTCAGATACTGTGAAAGAACTCTGCATTCCTGAGGTAAATTCCATGTTGTTATTTTATATGTTGCTGGATTTGGATTGCTAGTGTTTTGCTGAGGATTTTACATCTATTTCTGTAGTTTTCTTATAGTGTCTTCGTCTGATTTTTCCATCTAGGTAATAAATACTCATAGAATGAGTTGAGAAGTGTACCTCCACTTCTATTTTTTGGAATAGTCTGTGAAGGATTAGTATTAATTCTTCGTTAAATGTTTTACAGAATTCACCAGTGAAGGCCTTTGGGTCTGAGTTTTCTTTGTGGGAAGTTTTGCAGTTGTGTTTTTTTTGTTTGTTTTAGAAAGAGAAAATTTAAAATTCCATACAAGGGTTAGAATATTAGATAAAATATAATCATCAATTTATCTATAGCAAACACAGTGTAAAATCTGATTGCTTTCACAACACTGTATACAATTATGAATCTAGATTTTTACATTATAAAATGTATCTTGGAGATCCTTTTATATATATACATAAAGAGCTTCTTCACAGTATTTTCAGCTTCATATTATTCCATTATATTGTTGTATAATAATTTAGTTTGTCAGTCTTCTACTGGTGGACACTGAGGTTGTCTCCAAGACATTTGTTATTATCAACAATACTACAAGGAATGACAGCACATAGGTCACTTTGCTCACATGCAGTTTTATAAGATAAATTTTTGGAAGTGGAATTTTTGGGATAAAGTGTGTATCCATTCATAATTTTGATGAGATAGCCAAATTTCCTCCAAAGTAGATATATGTGGGAAGTTTTAAAATTACTAATCCAAACTTTTTATTTGTTATAGGCTTATTCATATTTCTTTTTGATTCAATTTTGGTAGTTTGTATCTTCTTTAAAAATTTTTCCATTTCATCTAAGTTGTCTAATTTACTAGCATACAGTTCTTCATAGTATTCCTTTGTAGTTCTTTCAATTTTTTTTTAACATATTTATTGGGGTATAATAGCTTTACAATGGTGTGTTAGTTTCTGCTTTAAAACAAAGTCAATCAGTTATACATATACATATGTTCCCATATCTCTTCCCTCTTGTGTCTCCCTCTCTCCCACCCTCCCTATCCCACCCCTCCAGGTGGTCACAAAGCACCGAGCTGATCTCCCTGTGCTATGCAGCTGCTTCCCACTAGCTACCTACCTTACGTTTGGTAGTGTATATATGTCCATGCCTCTCTCTCGCTTTGTCACAGCTCACACTTCCCCCTCCCCATATCCTCAAGTCCATTCTCTAGTAGGTCTGTGTCTTTATTCCTGTCTTACCCTTAGGTTCTTCATAACATTTTTTTCCTTAAATTCCATATATATGTGTTAGCATATGGTATTTGTCTCTCTCTTTCTGACTTATTTCACTCTGTATGACAGACTCTAGGTCTATCCACCACATAACAAATAGCTCAATTTCGTTTCTTTTTATGGCTGAGTAATATTCCATTGTATATATGTGCCATATCTTCTTTATCCATTCATCCGATGATGGGCACTTAGGTTGTTTCCATCTCCGGGCTATTGTAAATAGAGCTGCAATGAACATTTTCGTACATGACTCTTTTTGAATTATGGTTTTCTCAGGGTATATGCCCAGTAGTGGGATTGCTGGGTCATATGGTAGTTCTATTTGTAGTTTTCTAAGACATCTCCATACTGTTCTCCATAGTGGCTGTACCAATTCACATTTCCACCAGCAGTGCAAGAGTGTTCCCTTTTCTGCACACCCTCTCCAGCATTTATTGTTTCTAGATTTTTTGATGATGGCCATTCTGACTGGTGTGAGATGATATCTCATTGTAGTTTTGATTTGCATTTCTCTAATGATTAATGATGTTGAGCATTCTTTCATGTGTTTGTTGGCAGTCTGTATATCTCCTTTGGAGAAAAGTCTATTTAGGTCTTCTGCCAATTTTTGGATTGGGTGGTTTGTCTTTTTGTTATTGAGCTTCATGGGCTGCTTGTAAATTTTGGAAATTAATCCTTTGTCAGTTGCTTCATTTGCAAATATTTTCTCCCATTCTGAGGGTTGTCTTTTGGTCTTGTTTATGGTCTCCTTTGCTGTGCAAAAGCTTTGAAGTTTCACTAGGTCCCATTTGTTTACTTTTGTTTTTATTTCCATTTCTCTAGGAGGTTGGTCAAAAAGGATATTGCTGTGATTTATGTCATAGAGTGTTCTGCCTATGTTTTCCTCTAAGAGTTTGACAGTTTCTGGCCTTACATTTAGGTCTTTAATCCATCTTGAGCTTATTTTTGTGCATGGTGTTAGGGAATGATCTAATCTCATACTTTTATGTGTACCTGTCCAGTTTTCCCAGCACCACTTATTGAAGAGGCTGTCCTTTCTCCACTGTACATTCCCGGCTTCTTTATCAAAGATAAGGTGACTATATGTGCATGGGTTTATCTCTAGACTTTCTATCCTGTTCCATTGATCTATCTTTCTGTTTTTGTGCCAGTACTATACTGTCTTTATTATTGTAGCTTTGTAGTATAGTCTGAAGTCAGGGAGCCTGATTCCTCCAGCTCCTTTTTTCATTCTCAAGATTGCTTTGGCTATTTGGGGTCTTTTGTGTTTCCATACAAATTGGGAAATTTTTTGTTCTGGTTCTGTGAACAACACCAGTGGTAGTTTGATAGGGATTGCATTGAATCCGTAGATTGCTTTGGGTGGAGGAGTCATTTTCACAATGTTGATTCTTCCAATCCAAAAACATGGTATATCTCTCCACCTATTTGTATCATCTTTAATTTCTTTCATCAGTGTCTTATAATTTTCTGCATACAGGTCTTTCGTCCTTTAGGTAGGTTTATTCCTAGATATTTTATTCTTTTTGTTGCAATGGTAAATGGGAGTGTTTTCTTGATTTCACTTTCAGATTTTTCATCATTAGTGTATAGGAATGCCAGAGATTTCTGTGCATAAATTTTGTATCCTGCTACTTTACCAAATTCATTAATTAGCTCTAGTAATTTTCTGGTAGCATCTTTAGGATTCTCTATGTATAGTATCATGTCATCTGCAAACAGTGACAGCTTTACTTCTTCTTTTCCGATTTAGAATCCTTTTATTTCCTTTTCTTCTCTGATTGCTGTGGCTAAAACTTCCAAAACTATGTTGAATAAGAGTGGTGAGAGTGGGCAACCTTGTCTTGTTCCTGATCTTAGTGGAAATGCTTTCAGTTTTTCACCATTGAGGATGATGTTGGCTGTGGGCTTGTCATATATGGCCTTTATTATGTTGAGGAAAGTTCCCTCTATGCCTACTTTCTGCAGGGTTTTTATCATAAGTGGGTGTTGAATTTTGTCGAAAGCTTTCTCTGCATCTATTGAGATGATCATATGGTTTTTCTCCTTCAATTTGTTAATATGGTTTATCCCATTGATAGATTTGCATATATTGAAGAATCCTTGCATTCGTGGAATAAACCCCACTTGATCATGGTGTATGATCCTTTTAATGTGTTGTTGGATTCTGTTTGCTAGTATTTTGTTGAGGATTTTTGCATCTATGTTAATCAGTGATATTGGCCTGTAGTTTTCTTTCTTTGTGACATCCTTGTCTGGTTTTGGTATCAAGGTGATGGTGGCCTCGTAGAATGAATTTGGGAGTGTTCCTCCCTTTGCCATATTTTGGAAGAGTTTGAGAAGGATAGGTGTTAGCTCTTCTCTAAATGTTTGATAGAATTCGCCTGTGAAGCCGTCTGGTCCTGGGTTTTTGTTTGTTGGAAGATTTTTTTTTTTTTTTGCAGTATGTGGGCCTCTCACTGTTGTGGCCTCTCCTGTTGCAGAGCACAGGCTCTGGACGAGCAGGCTCAGTGGCCATGGCTCACAGGCCCAGCTGCTCTGCGGCATGTGAGATCTTCCCAGACCGGGGCACCAACCCGTGTCCCCTGCACCAGCAGGCCAACCCTCAACCACTGTGCCACCAGGGAAGACCTTTGGAAGATTTTTAATCCCAGTTTCAATTTCAGTGCTTGTGATTGGTCTGTTCATATTTTTTATTTCTTCCTGATTCAGTCTTGGCTGGTTGTGCATTTCTAAAAAAAATTGTCCATTTCTTCCAGGTTGTCCATTTTATTGGCATAGAGTTGCTTGTAGTAATCTCTCATGATCTGTTGTATTTCTGCAGTGTCAGTTGTTACTTCTCCTTTTTCATTACTAATTCTATTGATTTGAGTCTTCTCCCTTTTTTTCTTGATGAGTTTGGCTAATGGGTTATCTATTTTGTTTATCTTCTCAAAGAACTAGCTTTTAGTTTTATTGATCTTTGCTATCGTTTCCTTCATTTCTTTTTCATTTATTTCTGATTTGAATTTTATGATTTCTTTCCTTCTGCTAACTTTGGGGGGGTTTTTTGTTCTTCTTTCTCTAATTGCTTTAGATGCAAGGTTAGGTTGTTTATTCGAGATGTTTCTTGTTTCTTAAGGTGGGCTTGTATTGCTATAAACTTCTCTCTTAGAACTGCTTTTGCTGCATCCCACAGGTTTTGGTTCATCGTGTCTCCATTGTCATTTGTTTCTAGGTATTTTTTTATTCCCTCTTTGATTTCTTCAGGGATCACTTCGTTATTAAGTAGTGTATTCTTTCCATGTGTTTGTATATTTTTACAGATCTTTTCCTGTAATTGATATCTATTCTCATAACGTTGTGGTCAGAAAAGATACTTGATACAATTTCAATTTTCTTAAATTTACCAAGGCTTGATTTGTGACCCAAGATAGGATCTATCCTGGAGAATGCTCCAGGAGAACTTGAGAAAAATGTGTATTCTGTTATTTTTGGATGGAGTGTCCTATAAATATCAATTAAGTCCATCTTGTTTAATGTATCATTTAAAACTTGTGTTTCCTTATTTATTTTCATTTTGGATGATCTGTCCATTGGTGAAAGTTGGGTGTTAAAGTCGCCTACTATGGAAGTGTTACTGTTGATTTCCCCTTTTATGGCTGTTAGTATTTGCCTTATGTATTTAGGTTCTCCTATGTTCAGTGCATACATATTTACAATTGTTATATGTTCTTGGATTGATCCCTTGATCATTATGTAGTGTCCTTCTTTGTCTCTTCTAATAGTCTTTATTTTAAAGTCTATTTTGTCTGATATGAGAGCTGCTACTCCAACTTTCTTTTGGTTTCCATTTGCATGGAATATCTTTTTCCATCCCCTTACTTTCAGTCTGTATGTGTCTCTAGATCTGAAGTGGGTCTCTTGTAGACAGCATATATATGGGTCTTGTTTTGAATCCATTCAGCCAATCTGTGTCTTTTGGTGGGAGCATTTAGTCCATTTACATTTAAGGTAATTATCTATATGTATGTTCCTATTCCCATTTTGTAAATTGTTTTGGGTTCATTATTGTAGGTCTTTTCCTTCTCATGTGTTTCTTGCCTAGAGAATCTCCTTTAGCATTTTTTGTAAAGCTGGTATTGTGGTGCTTACTTTTCTTAGGTTTTGCTTGTCTGTAAAGGTTTTAATTTCTCTATCGAATCTGAATGAGATCCTTCCTGGTTAGAGTAATCTCAGTTGTAGGTTCTTCCCTTTCATCACTTTAAATATGTCCTGCCAGTCCCTTCTGGCTTGCAGAGTTTCTGCTGAGAGATCATCTGTTAACCTTATGGGGATTCCCTTGTGTGTTATTTGTTGCTTTTCCCTTGCTGCTTTTAATATTCTTTCTTTGTATTTAAGTTTTGACAGTTTGATTAATATGTGTCTTTGTGTATTTCTCCTTGGATTTATCCTGTATGGGACTCTGTGCTTCCTGCACTTGATAATTATTTCCTTTCCCATATTAGGGAAGTTTTCAACTATAATCTCTTCAAATATTTTCTCAGTCCCTTTCTTTTTCTCTTCTTCTGGAACACCTATAATTCAAAAGTTGGTGCATTTAATGTTGTCCCAGATATCTCTGAGACTGTCCTCAGTTCTTTTCATTCTTTTTTCTTTATTCTGCTCTGCAGTAGTTTTTTCCACTATTTTATCTTCCAGGTCACTTATCCGTTCTTCTGCCTCAGTTATTCTGCTATTGATCCCATCTAGAGTATTTTTAATTCCATTTATTGTGTTGTTCATCATTGTTTGTTTCATCTTTATTTCTTCTAGGTCCTTGTTAAATGTTTCTTGCATTTTTTCTATTCTATTTCCAAGATTTTGGATCATCTTTACTATCATTATTCTGAATTCTTTTTCAGGTAGACTGGCTATTTCCTCTTCATTTGTTAGGTCTGGTGGGTTTTTATCTTGCTCCTTCATCTTCTGTGTGTTTTTCTGTCTTCTCATTTTTCTTATCTTACTGTCTTTGGGGGTCTCCTTTTTGCAGGTTGCAGGTTCATAGTTCCCATTGTTTTTGGTATCTGTCCCCCGTGGCTAAGGTTAGTTCAGTGGGTTGTGTAGGCTTCCTGGTGGAGGGGATTAGTCCCTGTGTTCTGGAGGATGAGACCGGATCTTGTCTTTCTGGTGGGCAGGTCCACATCTGGTGGTGTGTTTTGGGGTGTCTGTGGACTTATTATGATTTTAGGCAGCCTCTCTGCTAATGGGTGGGGTTGTGTTCCTGTTTTGTTAGTTGTTTGGCATAGGGTTCCAGCACTGTAGCTTGCTGGTCATTGAGTGAAGCTCAGTGCTGGTGTTGAGATGGAGATCTCTAGGAGATTTTCACCATTTGATATTATGTGGAGCTGGGAGGTCTCTTGTTGACCAGTGTCCTGAAGTTGGCTCTCCCACCTCAGGGGCACAGCACTGACTCCTGGCTGCAGCACAAAGAGCCTTTCATCCACATGGCTCAGAATAAAAGGGAGAAAAAGTAGATAGAAATAATTAGTAGAACTAGGAAGAGAGAAAGAAAGAAAGAAAGAAAGAAAGAAAGAAAGAAAGAAAGAAAGAAAGAAAGAAAGAAAGAAAGAAAGAAAGAAAGGAAGGAAGGAAGGAAAGAAAAGAAGGAAAGAAAGAAAGGAGGAAGGGAGGGATGGAGGAAAGGAGGGATGGATGGTGGGAGGAAGGAAGGAAGGAAGGAGGGAAGGAAGGAAAAAAGAAAGAAAGAAAGAAGATAACATAAAATAAAATAAAGTAAAATATAATAAAGTTATTAAATTAAAATATAATTATTAAGAAAAAAGTTTAAAAAAAAACAAAAAACGGACAGATAGAACCTTAGGACAAATGGTGGAAGCAAAGCAAAGCCATACAGAAGCATACACATACACACTCACAAAAAGAGGAAAAGGGGAAAAAATCATAAATCTTGCTCTCAATGTCCACCTCCTCAATTTGGGATGATTCGTTGTGTAAAGGAGGGAAGGAAAGAAAGAAAGAAAGAAAGAAAGAAAGAAAGAAAGAAAGAAAGAAAGAAAGAAAGAAAGAAAGAAAGAAAGAAAGAAAGAAAGAAAGAAAGAAAGAAAGAGAAAGAAAGAAAGAAAGAAAGAAAGAAAAGAAAGAAAGAAAGATAGAAAAGAAAAGAAAAGAAAGAAAGAAAGAAGATAAAGTAAAATAAAGTTATTAAAATTAATTATTAAGAAGAAAAAAAAAAGGTGGATGGATAGACCCCTAGGACAAATGGTGGAAGCAAAGCTCTACAGACAAAATCTCACACAGAAGCATACACACTCACAAAAAGAGGAAAAGGGGAAAAAATCATAAATCTGACTCTCAAAGTCCACTTCCTCAATTTGGGATGAATCGTTGTCTATTCATGTATTCCACAGATGCAGGGTACATCAAGTTGATTGTGGAGCTTTAATCCACTGCTTCTGAGGCTGCTGGGAGAGATTTCCCTTTCTCTTCTTTGTTCTCACAGCTCCCAGGGGCTCAGCTTTGGCTATGACCCCCATAGCTGGAGGGCGTCTGTTTTTCGCTCCTAAAGGACGGGGTTAAAGGAGCCGCTGATTCTGGGGCTCTGGCTCACTCAGGCTGGGGGAAGGGAAGGGAACGGATTTTGGCGTGCGTCTGCGATGCCAGCGTGACATTGCACCAGCCTGAGGCTCACCGTGCGTTCTCCCGGGGATGTTGTCCCTGGATCCCGGGAACCTGGCAGTGGCGGGCTGCACAGGCTCCCCAGAAGGGAGGTGTGGATAGTGACCTGTGCTCACACACAGGCTTCTTGGTGGCGACAGCAGCAACCTTAGCGTCTCATGCCCGTCTCTGGGGTCCGCGCTTTTATCCATGGCTCACGCCCGTCTCTGGAGCTCCTTTAAGCAGCGCTGTTAATCCCCTCTCCTCGCGCACCAGGAAACAAAGAGGGAAGAAAAGGTCTCTTGCCTCTTCGGCAGGTCCAGACCTTTTCCTGGATTCCTCCCGGCTAGCTGTGGTGCACTAACCCCTTCAGGCTGTGTTCACGCCGCCAACCCCAGTTCTCTCCCTGTGCTCCGACCAAAGCCCGAGCCTCAGCCCGCAGCCCCGCCCACCCCAGCGGGTGAGCAGACAAGCCTCTCAGGCTGGTGAGTGCCGGTCGGCACCGATCCTCTGTGCGGGAATCTTCCCGCTTTGCTCTCTGCACTCCTGTTGCTGCACTGTCTTCTGTGGCTCTGAAACTCCCCCCTTCCGCCACCCGCAGTCTCCGCCTGCAAAGGGTCTTCCTAGTGTGTGGAAACCTTTCCTCCTTCACAGCTCCCTCCCACTGGTGCAGGTCCCATCCCTATTCTTTTGTCTCTGTTTTTTCTTTTTTTCTTTTGCCCTACCCAGGTACGTGGGGGAGTTTCTTGCCTTTTGGGAGGTCTGAGGTCTTCTGCCAGCCTTCAGTAGGTGTTCTGTAGGAGGTGTTCCACGTGTAGATGTATTTCTGGTGTATCTGTGGGGAGGAAGGTGATCTCCACATCTTACTCTTCCGCCATCTTCCCCAGACCCGTCCTTTTAATTTTTATAAAGTTGGTAGTTATGGCCCCTCTTTCATTCTTGATTTTAGTAATTTGAGTCTTCTCTAATTTTTCTTGGTCAATCTAGCTAAACGTTTGCAAATTTTGTTGACCTTTTACAAGACACACCTTTTGGTTTCATTTTTCTCTATTGTTTTCTGACTTCTAATTCAGTTATTTCTGCTCTCAACTTTATTTCCTTTTTTTCTGCTTGCTCTGAGTGTAGTTTGCTCATCACTTCCTAGTTTGTTATGATGGAATGTTAGGTTTTTGATTTGAGATCTTTCTTCTCTTTTAATATCAATATTTTCAAATACACATTTAAGAATTTCTTCATAATTCTTATGAAGTCTCATAAGCTGTGAAATGTTTGCTTTGTTTTCATTCACCTTAAAGAATTTTCTAATTTTCCTCATGATTTCTCTTTTGATTCATTGATTATTTAGTAGTGTGTCATTTAATTTCAACATATTTGTGTATTTCCAGGTTTCCTTATTTCAGATTTCTAATTTCATTCCTATGTGATTAGAGAGTATACTTTGTATGATTTCAGTTCTTTTAAATATATTGAGGCTTGGCTTATGATCTCTGTGGTCTGTCCTGGAGATTGTTACATGTGCACTAGAGAAAAATGTGTATTCCATTGTTAAGTCTGGTTAGTTTATAGTTTTTTAGGGTTTCTTGCATCTCTTATATTTCCTAATTGCTCTTCTGTCTAGTAGCTCTATCCAGTTTTCAAAATGGAGTATTGAGATCTCCAACTATTTTTACTGAATTCCCTATTTCTCACTTCAATTTTGTCAGTTATTACTTCATACGTTTTGAGGCTTTGTTGTTAGGTGCATATATGTCTATAATTGTTATATATCTGTTATGGATTTGACTCTCTCAACTTACAAAATGTTACTTTTCTTTAGTAACAGTTTTTGTCTTAAAGTTTATTTTGTTTGATATTTGTATAGACACTCCAGTTATCTTCTTGTTACTACTTGCATGGTATATCTTTTTCTATCCTTTTAATTTCAACTTACTTGTGCCTTTGAATTTATCATTTGTCTATTATAGATAGCATGCAGTTGTTTTTATTTTAATCCATTCTGCTAATCTCTGCTTTTCATAAGAGTATTTAATTCAATTATATTTAAGGTAATTACTGATGAGGAAGGACTTACTTCCACTGTTTACACATTTGTTTCCTACATGTTTTATGGCACTTTTTTGTTACTCTATTCTTCTATTACTATCTTTATTAATGTGTGTTATGTACATATTTCTTAGTGTACCTTTTAAATTTATTTCCTGTTTCTTTTATCATATATTAAATATTTTTTAGTTGCTATCTCAGAGATTACAGTTAGCACCTTAACTTAAAAGAATCTAGTTAGGATTAATACTAACTTAATTTCAGTAATATACAAAACTTTGTTCCAATATACCTCCATCCCCCATCTCCTTTGTGCTATAATTGTCATAGAAATTATGTATTTATACATCATAAGCACACTGACATTTTTATAATTATTGCTTTATGATGTTGGTTTTTAAAATAAATTGGAAAAGAAAAGTGCTACAATCAAAAATATTCATACTGGCTTATAATATTTACTTTTGTAGTTACTGTACTGCTGCTTTTATCTTTTCATGTTGATTTGAGTTACTGTCTAGAGTCATTCCATTTAGTCCTTTTTTTGGAACACTTTGAAGATGTCATCTAACTGTATTCTGGCCTCCAAGATTTTTGATAAGAAATTGGTGATTAATATTATTGAGGATCACTTGTATGCAATGTCATTTTTTCTTCTGCTTTAGAATTTCTCTTTGTCTTTAACTTTCATGAATTTAATTATGATATATCTAGGTTTGTACTTCTTTGAGATTTTTCCACTTGGAGTTCATTGAGCTTTTTGGATGTATAGATAACTATTTTTCATCATATTTAGTAAGTTTGATAATTATTACTTCAAATATTCCCTCCCTTCTCTTCTCCTTTTAGAATCCACATTATGTGTATAGTAGGATTTTTGATGATGTCCCACACATCTCTGAGGCACTGTTTATTATTCTCCGTTAACTTGTTTTTTTTTCTGCTCTTCAGCCCAAATAATCTCTATTGACCTATCTTTAAGTTTTCAGATTTTTTTTAACCAACTCAGATCTATTGTTGATCTGCTGTAGTGAATTTTTCATTTCAGTTGTAATTTTGACTATAGTATTTCTATATTTTTAAATGATAGATGATTTCTATGTTTTCTTGTGTATAATTTCTATTTTTCTCTTTAGCAAGAAATCATTCTCATACTTTAAATTTGTAAGCATGGTTTTCTTGAGTTCTTTGATTATATTTAAAATAACTGATTTTAAGTATATGTCAACTAATTTCAAAATCTAAGCTTAAGGAATTTTCTGTTGGCTTTCTCTTGCTACTAGGAATGTATCAAATGTTTTGTTTCCTTTCATGTTTCATACTTTTTGTTGAAAACTGGACATTTGAGATAGTATATTGCAACAATGCTGGTATCAAACATGTCTATTTCTCTAGAGTTTGTTGTTGTTTCTGGGCTTTTGTTGTTTCCCTTTTTGCTGCTTATTTGTTTTGCAATTATACTGGATTAATTCTGTAGCTTCTGTATCCTCTGTACTATGCAGCCACTGAGTTCCCTGGTAGATTTTTAAATTTTTAAGTTATAATTATTTTCATTTTTTACCATGTCCCTCTATGGTCACCCTTGGGTCAGTGTAATTCAGTGATCAGCACATAATCTGTCAGAAGATTACCTTAAATACTTTATTTGTCTTCAATCCCTTACCAAGAAGAATTGTGTGTGGAGGTACATCTTCAAACTTTGGACAGTTTACAAAGGAGCCTTAGCTTTCCCTTCCTACTTTTGCAGGGCCATGAGGTCAGTCAGATGACTGGGACCTACTTTTTCTGTTTTTCCTGGTCATGCACATAGCCTCGTACATATGCACAACCTTTAAGATTTAAGATACTCAAGAAATGTCAGCAATTTTCAAAATTTCCTATGGCCATTTATTTTTCCAGGATTTTCTTTTAAATTCACAAACTCTTGTTTGCCCCATCTGAAACTACAGCTTAGGTAGCTGTGATGTTATCAACACTTTGCTATTGTTTCTGGTAGGGCCTGGGGCCTTGGCTTTCTTTTTTTCTTTTTCCTGAGGTGTGCTTTTAGTCATATCAAATAATCTCAACATCCTTGGAGTAGAGGTTTTCTAGGGATCTTCAAGTTTATTAAAAATATTGACTGTGCTCTGAGGATGGTGCTTTTAACAGAGACTCTCCATTGGCTGCAAGGTTTTGGGGATAGAGGGGGAAAAGAATGGAGAATGGCAATGGGTCCAAGTTAAAACATCACAGATCCCACTATTTTATCAAGGTTCAGTAGTTTCTCTTACATAGACTTTTTTTTTCTTCAGTTTATCTGTGGCATTGATAAATTTTCAGAGTTTGGAAATGATTGATTTAAGTTATTCTGCCAGTACTTTCTTTGCTTTCATGGGAGGATCAGTTTAGCAAAGTCCTTAATCCATCATTGTGGAAGTCAATCCACCTGTTTTTCTTTTAAAAGATATTTTGGCTGACTATAGAATTCCAAGAACTTAGTCCTTTGTCTTCTAGCTTGCATAGTTTCTGTTGAGATATTGTCATTTTTCACCACCAGAAGTTCCTTTGAGTCTTTTTCTTTCTTCCATTTATCTCCTTATTATGATTTTCTTGTTGGTTTTTGTTTTGTTTTATAGCCTGTTCATATGGAACATATTTAAAATAGCTGTTTTAAAGTCTCTTATTTCCATCATCTTTGCAATTTCTACATCCAGTTACATTAAGTAATATTTTTCTGGTTGTGGGTAATATTTTCTTGCTTCTTCATATATCCAGTACTTTTTATTGGATTATGGTTATTAAGAGTTTTACATTGTTGAGTGCTGCTTTTTATTGTATTCTTTTAAAGAAATTAGAATTTTATGCTATATAGTTATATTACATTATAAGTTTGATACCTTTGAAGTTTGTCTTTAAGTTGCTTTGGGGAATATCTAGAGGAATCTTTATTCCTGGGCCAATTTAGCCCCATATTTGATCCATGGTTATTCTTGGATCTCATGTGAATGCCTAATATATTCAAAATAGTCTCTACTCTGACTTAAAGGAAGTTGAACAATGCCAAGCCCTTAGTGAGTGCTGAGAGTTCCACATATTGCAGACTCCTAGTAATTGTCTTTACTCAGAAGTATTTCTTATCTGGCCTCAGTGGGGTTATATTGAGCATATATAAAAATCTCCCAAACTCAATAATAAAAAAGTAAACAATCTCCAAACTAAGCAAGCAATTTTAACAGCTATTTCACCAAAGAAGATATATGGATGGCTAACAAGCACATAAAAAATGTTCAAAGTTATAACTTATCAGGAAATGCAAATTAAAAACATAATGACATACCACTACACACCTATTTGAATGTCTAAAGTAAAACTGACTATACTCAGTGTTGGTGAGAATGTAGAACAGCTAAAATTATCATACTCTGCTTACATGAATACAAAATGGTACAGCCACTTTGGAAAACATTTTGGCAATTTCTTTAAAAAACCCCCCATAAACCTATCATATTATTCAGACATTTATATTGAGTTACTTACCAATGTAAAATGAGAGCAAATGTCCCTACAAATACTTGTCCATTAATATTTATAGCAACTTTATTTCTAATAGCCAAAAACTGGAAATAATTCAAATGTCCAGCAGTAAGTGAATGGATAAGCACATAAAATATTACTCAGCAATGAAAAATGATAAGCTATTTTTATATGCAATAACAAATGAATTTCAAAATAATTACTCTGAGTGAAAGAAGGAAGACCAAACACAAACATAAAAGAGTTCATGCCTTGCCATATCATTACATTATATAACATCCCTGAAATTGCAAACTATCTTTATTTACTGATGTTTATACTTATCATCTTGTGAAATTTTAATATTACATGTAGGATTTTTATTATATGTTTTCTTAACTCAAAAATGTTTTTTAAAAATGCTTTTGCCTAAAATATTTAGAGTTGTTTCTGCTTCTTAAGTTAATCTTATTTATACATGGTATGAGTAACTAATATGGAAGCATAGCAGAGGGAGTGATTATATTATCAAAGGGACTGGTAACAATAAAATAGATTATCAATGGTAAATGAAAATTTTCTTGATTGAGAAGAGCATTTCAGTCAGGAGGACCAACTTGGACAAGGATATGGAGGATGAAAATTAAATGGGATGTTTTTGTTAAGGACATTGCATTTTTTGGTTTACCCTTTTTTTTTATTTTTAAATTTAATTTAATTTATTTTTTTATACAACAGGTTCTTATTAGTCATCAGTTTTATACACATCAGTGTATACATGTCAATCCCAATCTGTTTTACCCTTTAATTGCCTTTTCTTGGAGAATGACCTGCCTTGCAACCTAAAATACCTATCATCAGAGGAAATCCTGGCATGAAGATTACACGTCTCTATGGGACTTATGTTAAAGTACAAATGGGTTATAGATTATAACAATATTGCCCAATAGTACTACTTTATCAAGTTGGGATCATCTAAGGCAGTAGGACTCAGAGGCAAAGGAAACAGGAACAAAAATTTCTACCCAGCTTTATTGAGATATAATTGATACATAACATTGTGTAAGTTTAAGGTGTAAAATGTCTTGTTCTGATACACTTATACATCGCAAAATGATTAACACCATAGTGTTAGTTAACACCTCTGTCTCATTACATAGCTGCAATCACGTTTTTTCGTGGTGAGAACATTTAAGGTCCATTCCCTTAGCAACATTCAAGTCTATAATAAAATATTGTTAATTATGATCACCATGCTGTACAATAGACCCCTAGAACTTATTTATCTTATGTAAAAATGGAAGTTTGTGTCCTTCAGCCATTCGCATTTTCTCCATTCCCCAGTCCGTGGTAACCAGCATTATAGTCTCTGTTTCTATGAATTTGACTTTTTAAGATTCCACATATGTTGTCATGTAATATTTGTCTTTTTGTCTGATTTATTTCACTTAGCATAATGCCCTCAAGGTCCATCCATATTGTTACAAATGACAAGACTTCCTTCTTTCTCATGGCTGAATAATATTCTATTGTATATACTGTAGTCCCCCCTTATCTGTAGACGATATGTTCCAAAACTCCCAGTGGATGCCTGAAACTCTAGATAACACTGAAACCTATATATACTATGTTATTTTCTATACATATATACCCATAATAAAGTTTAATTTACAAATTAGGCACAGTAAGAGGTTAACAACAGCTAATAATAAATAGAACAATTATAACAATACACTATAATAAAAAGTAAATGTGGTCTCTCTCTCTCTCTCAAAATACCTTATTCTATTGTACTCACATTTCTTCTTGTGATGATGTACAATGATAAAATGCCTATGTGTTGAGGTAAAGTGAGGTTAATGACACTGGCATTATGACATAGCATTAAGCTGTTATTGACCTTCTGATGTCAGAAAGAGGATCATCTTCTTTGGGTGATCCTGGATCACTGAGCCATGATAATTAAATTTATATTGAGTTACTTAGCAATGTAAAATGGTTGGAAATCCCAGGGGGATTGGAGTGGGATGGCATGAGATTTCATCACGCTACTCAGAATGGCACACAATTTAAAACTTATGAATTGATTTTTTCTGGAATTGTCCATTTTTTCAGACCACAGTTGACTGAAGGTAATTGAAAACACAGAAAAAACCACGGGTAAGATTTTGATATATACAATATCTTCTTATGCATCCTTCTGTTGATGGACACTTAGGTTGTCTCCATATCTTGGCTACTGTGAAAACTGCTGCAATAAACACATGAATGTAAATATCTCTTGGAGATCTTGTTTTCATTTCCTTTAGCTCTATACTAGAAGTGGATTCCTGGATCACATTGTAGTTATATTTTAAATTTTTTTGAGAAACCTCTATATTGTTTTCCACGTTGACTACACCAATTTACATTCCCACCAACAGTGCCCAAGTGTTCTCTTTTCTCCCCATCTTCACCAGCTTTGTTATGTCTTGTCTTCTTTGATGACACCATCCTAATAGGTATGAGGTGATATCTCATTGTGGTTTTGATGTACATTTCCCTGATGATTAATGATGTTGAGCATTTCATGTACTTTTTGGGCATTTGTATGTCTTCTTTGGAAAAAATGTCAGTTCCTTTGCCAATTTTTAAATTTGAATATTTGGGTGGGGTTTTTTTTTTTGTTGTTTGTTTGTTTGATAGGTTTGGGGGGGGTTGTTTTTGCTATTGAATTGTAGCATTCTTTATATATTTTGAATATTAACACCTTATCAGATATATGATTTGCAAATATGTTCTCCCATTCCATAGG
Organism: Globicephala melas; assembly: GCF_963455315.2. Classification (NCBI taxonomy): domain Eukaryota; kingdom Metazoa; phylum Chordata; class Mammalia; order Artiodactyla; family Delphinidae; genus Globicephala; species Globicephala melas. Next base: position 82,579,526 of record NC_083321.1, read on the forward strand.
TTCCCTTTTCATCTTGCTGATTGTTTCTTTTGTTGTGCAGAAACATTTTAGATTGCTGTAGACTCACTAATTTTTGCTTTTGTTGCTTGTGCTTTTGGTGTCATATGCAAAAAATTGTGGCCAATACCATTATCAAGGAGTTTTTCCCCTATGTTTCCTTGTAGGAGTTTTAATGTCATTAATACTTTAATGCTTTTCAAGTTAATTTTGTGAGTGGTATAATACAGACATCCAATTTCATTCTTCTGCATGTAGTTATCCAAATTTTGCAACACCACTTATTGAGAAGACTAACTTTTCCCATTGAGTATTCTTGGTTCCCTTGTCAAATATTAGTTGATTACATATGTGGGAGTTTTTGGGCTCTTGATTCTGTTCAGTTGGTCTATGTGTCTATTTTTATGCCAATACCAAGCTGTTTTGATTACAATAGATTTGTAGTATAGTTTGAAATCAGGAAGTGTGAGCCCAGCTTTGTTCTTTCTAAAGATTGCTTTAGCTAGTCAGGGTCTTTTTTGGTTGCATATACATTTAAGGATTGCATTTTCTCTTTCTGTGAAAAATACCATTGAAATTTTTATAGGGATTTTATTGAATTTGTAGATTGCTTTGGATAGTATGGACATTTTAACAATATTACTTCTTCCGATCCATGAACACAAGATATCTTTCCATTTGTTTATGTGTTCTTCAATTTCTTTCATTTGCCAAAGTCTTATAGTTTTCAGGATACACATCTTTCATTTCCATAGTTAAATTCATTTCTAAGTATTTTATTGTTTTTGATGATGCTATGAATGGAGTCATTTTCTTCACTGCTTTTTCAGATATTTTGTTGTTAGTGTATAGAAACAACTGATTTCCGTATGTTGGTTTTGTATCCTGCAACTTTCTGTATTCATTGATTGGTTCTAACAGTTTTTTGGTAGAGTCATTGGGATTTCCTATATATAAAGTAATATTTTCTGCAAACAAAGACAATTTTACTTATTGATTTTCGATTTGGATGTTTTTTTTCTTTTTCTTTCCTGGTTGCTCTGGCTAAGACTTCCAGTATTATGTTCAATAGGGGTGAGAGTGAGAACCATTGTCTTTTTCCTGATCTTAGAGAGCTTTGTGCTTTCAACTTTTCGCCATCAATTCTGATTTTAGCTGTATGTTTGTAATAAGCTGTCTTTTTCATATTGCGGTATGTTCCTTCTATTCCCAATTTATTGAGGGGTTTTTTTTATGATGAAAGAATGTTGTATTTTGCCAAGTGCTTTTTCTGCACCTATTGAGATAGTCACATTTTTTTAATCTTTCATTCTATCAATGAGGTGAATCAAATTTATTGATTTGTGTATATTGAACTATTCTTGCCTCCCAGGGACAAACCTCACTTGATAATCATGTATAATCCTTTTATTTTTTTAATTTTTATTTTCTATTGTAGTATAGTTGTTTTACAATGTTGTTAGTTTCAGGTATATAGCAAAATGATTTAGTTATACATGTATATATATTTATTCTTTTTCAGATTCTTTTCCCATATAGGTTATTACAGAGTATTGAGTAGAGTTCCCTGTGCTATACAGTGGGTCCTTGTTGATTACTTATTTAATATATAGTAGTGTGTATATGTTATTTAATGTGCTGTTAAATTTGGTTTGCTAATATTTTGTTGAGAAATTTTGCGTCTATATTCATCAGAGATATTGGCCTGTAGTTTTCTTTTCCTATAGTGTCCTTATCTGGTTTTGGTATCAGGGTAATGCTGGCCTTATAAAATTAGTTTGAGAATGTTCTCCTCTTCAATTTTTTTGGAAGATGTTGAGAAGGATTAGTGTCAATTAAAGTGCAAAAAATCGGACTTCCCTGGTGGCGCAGCGGTTGGGAGTCCGCCTGCCAATGCAGGGAACACGGGTTCGTGCCCCGGTCAGGGAGGATCCCACATGCTGCGGAGCGGCTGGGTCCATGAGCCATTACTGCTGAGCCTGCGCGTCCGGATCCTGTGCTCCACAGCGGGAGAGGCCACAACAGTGAGAGGCCCGCGTACCGCAAAAAAAAAAAAAAAAAAAAAAAAGAAGCGCAAAAAATCTTGGAATAACTTGATCATTAAAATCAGTCTTATCGTGGGACCTGTATTCATGAATGTCCTTGGACCTTGTAAAGGCCATATGAGAGTATTATTCCAAGGTGAAAGGGAGAGGGGAGCCAAAGGGAGATGGTGTAAAGGGATTTTGTGTGTTTCCATTTATTAACCTGACACTGCCTACTCCACATTTGTGTAAATGCCTACTCCATATCATCATAATTTCTCCTGTTCTTCTTAAGTCTGATCCCTATCAACCTTTTCTTTTTATCACTCTGGGCAGGTATCTTCCAATTCCTTTCCATATCTACTCTCTACCCTGTCTTTGCCCAGAATGCTAACCCATAGGAAATGGCTCCCTATTCCTCTGACTTCAAGTTGAATTTGGCTCACAGGGAGAATCACAGGGGAGGAGGGAGGAAGAAAGTGAGATCAGGGTATTTATATCCCTGGTCTCCTCTCTTCAGGGTAACCTTGGACTTACTGCTTCCTCTTCAAATGAAAAAAGGCCACAGGAACTCCCACATAGCTCTATCCTCATAATTCCCATTGTCTCCAGGTTTTAGTCACCTTTTCACTTCCTCATTGTTTCAGGCCTGAGGGCTAATGGAATCATCATTCCATGTGATCTCCCTGATGCCTGCTCAAACCTTTGTAAATAATCCCTTTATTAAGTTCTCCTCAAATTCTCAAATTCTCCTCAAATTCTCCATCTTGAGTGTGCCAGCTGTACCCTGACTGATAATTGCTATGCTCACCGTCTTGCTATCTTCCTCACACTATGATCCATTCTTTATTTAAAGGTAACAAAGGATGGATGCCTTTCCCTTGCAACAGCATATGTTTTAGTCAGGGTTTTGTTTGTTTATTTGTTTTGTTTTTAAATTTCAGGAAGCTGGGATATACTCCTACTACCTTATAATACGAGTTTATTGTGAGGACATCAGACAGTAATTTCTATGACAAAATTAGTCTTTACAGAAGACCTGATACTGCACAAACTAGATCTGAAGGAAATTGGAAAGCAGTCTTGTTTTGTTTTTGTTTTTTGTATTTGAGACACAATCACTTTTCATACCCTGCAGAGCATCGAGGTCTCATACATATTTTTCTAGGTACTCTCTTGACCTTATCTCTGCTTAGGAGATCCAAGGGTTATACCCATTCCCCTTGAAGTCAATAAATTCAGTGCCATGTGCTTAGTAGCTAAGTGTTCTGAATCTAGCATCTGGCAGCCCTGGCCTGAATCTTGACTTTTAATTACAAAAAGATGGGCTAGGTAAAGAATAATGCTCAGCAAAGGTAAGGTAATGCCACTATCATTTTCATTAGAAGCAAAATTGCTTTGGCAATGACTTAGGGGAAAACAAATTACTGAACCCTCAGTCTGGCTAGCAGCCCAAGGCAATAAGACAATCCTGGTGCCTGCATGACATGGTCAAAGAAGTTTTGTGCACAAGGACTGTGTACAGAGTTGCTGAAATGGGCACAACAAAGGTCAAGATCATCTATTAGGATGCCTTGGGAGATTGGTTGCAGCACTTTTTGCAGTGAACACTGGCAAATCTTGTGTGTCAGTTACTAATTAGGTCTCATTCACTCCTCCATGGAGTTAGTTAGAATAGTCTGTCAGTTCTAGGGAGAGAACTCTCTCATTCATCCTTCACAGTAGAGATTCTATGTTCTTTTCTTTAGCATGATAACAGCTTCTCACTTTGTCTCTGCTATATCCTGGGTGTTATAGTTTAGCTTGTAGATCTTCAATTCTATATGTATCAAGTTTAAATTCTCTCAGAGGAAGATATGATCAGTACAGGTGATCACCATCTCCCCTACTAGACAGAACTTTCCTATTATCTCACCTCATGTGTTAAGGGATACCTGTGGACTGGATGCCTTTGGGTCTAAAGTTCATTCCTTATTGAATCAGCTAAATGGTAGTTTGAGGGATGACGTGACAGTAACATGGTGACTTATGTGAAAGTAGATAAGAAGGAGATGCTAGGCAAGAGCCCCTTAGAAGGAGCTTTGTAAGTAATAGGTGTTTCAGAGATTTGGACTTTCCAGTAAAGGATATAAATTCTACCTCCCTAATGAATTTTATGGTATATAAATTATACTTGAATAAAGTTGGTTGGTGAGAGTGGAGAAGAGAAGACAAATGATACTGAGCAGAGTGTGCCTAATGACTGTTGGGGCATCATTCAACAACAAATATTGTTGACATCTACTGTGTGTCAAATGCCATACTAGATATTGCATATAAAAGATATAGCTAGCTAGACAGATAGATTAACTGCCCTTCTTGAGATAATATTTGGGATATTAAACCTATATTTCACTTCTTGGTAGAATTACAATGTAGATGCATTTAATAGCATAGATTTTGTTTCTCTGGGAATGTGAGAAAAGCCATTTTCTGTATTTTTTAAAATTGAAAATAAGTATAAAAATATTTATGGAGTGACACAGAGTGTCATATATATATTGAGAGGAAGAATGATAGTTTGAGGCAGATCCTACAGATTAGCTTGCTGAATTACATTTGAAGATCAACCCAAAAGGAATTTGGTTTTCTGCTTTTCCTATAGTCTTCCTAAACGGTAGTTGTATTTACTCCCAAGCCCTACCAAGCCTGGAGATGGGAGAGGAGTCATCTTTGCTCTCCACTGCTGTTTTCAGACCATGCTTACTCTTTTCTAAAAATTTCCATCTTTGACTATCATGGCATTAGTTTATATTACCTCTTACCACTCCTTATTCCTTTCATCTTCACACTCCTGAAGCATTTTCCCCCTTTTCCCCATTATTTTAGCTCCTGACTAATTAGAACTCTCTAATAAGACTCATCATAATTCTTGTATTTTTTTTCAATATACTTGATCCTTTTAAGACCTTTACTCTCAATCCTTGAAGTTATCTCCTCCATTGGTCTTGTTTTTCACTTTACCTGAGCAGCTCAATCCCATGTGCATACCCTAGGTCTTGTTATATCAATACCTGCAACCTCTCTATCATCTCAATTGCATCCTTTCTTTCCATCTCATGCTTTATAGTACTCCAATTCTAAGAAGTCATTAGTCCCACTATGATCACCAATCCATTGATTTCTTTTATCTCTTTATCATTTGTCTTTACCTCCTTGATGTTCTCTTTTCACTCTTTACCCAGCTTACATTTTATGGTCAACTATTATTCTCACTCTTTTGCACATTCCCTGACTCTCTTAATTCTCTTGTTAAATCATATCTGTGAACACTAAGTGTTCTCTTAATGTTGCTTGTCAGTTTTACTATATTTTCATAGTATGTTCAATCTCACAGTCTCTAGACAACTACTTCAGACCATTCTTCCCCTCAAACATCCAAAATCACTTTCCCCAAACTACCCTCAGCTTACAAAATTTATTTTACCTCACTAAAAAATTGAAGTACTCAGACAAGATCTTCCATTAACTACATTCCCACATTTATTTACCTACCAACACTTACACCTACATTTTCTGCTTTTTCCCTTGTTACCATAATTGACCTATCCATAGTTCTGTATAAAACCAGTCTTGCAAGTTGTTTACTATGCATCTCTGTCACCCCTCTCACCTACTCAAAGATATTGCTCCAGCATCTCCTCTTCTCTCCTACCTAATAAAATTTTAAACTATACTGGAACATTTTCATCGGCATACAAACAGTATTATTTCTCCTTTGGTAAAAAACATGGAAAAGGAAACAAAACAAAACTCCCCTACCAACATATTTATTTATATCTCATTTCCAGGAACTCCTAAGAATAACTGTTTACACTCACTGTTTCCAATTAATTCCTCTTTCTCTCCTAAACCAATTCCAATTATGCTTTTACCTCCACTACCTCACCTAAATTACTCTAGTCAGGGTCACCAATGACCTTCATGTTGCTGAATTCAATATTAGTCAATTCTCATTCCTCATTTTATTTTATTTATTTTGTTTTTTAACATCTTTACTGGAGTATAATTGCTTTAAAATGGTGTGTTAGTTTCTGCTTTATAACAAAGTGAATCAGCTATACATATACTTACACACATATATATACATATATATATACATATACACATACACATAGCTCCATATCTCCTCCATCTTGCGTCTCCCTTCCACCCTCCCTTTCCCACTCCTCTAGTTGGTAACAAACCAATGAGCTGATTTCCCTGTGCTATGTGGCGGCATCCCACTAGCTACATTCTTACATTTGGTAGTGTATATATGTCCATGCAACTCTCTCACTTTGTCCTAGCTTACCCTTGCCCCTTCCTGTGTGCTCAAGTCCATCCTCTACAACTGTGTCTTTATTCCTGTCCTGCCACTAGGCTCTCCAGCACCTGTTTTTTTTTTTACAATCCATATATATGCATTAGCATACAGTATTTGTTTGTCACTTTCTGACTTACTTCACTCTGTATGACAGATTCTACGTCCATCCACCTCACTACAAATCAATTTCGTTTCTTTTTATGGCTGAGTAATATTCCATTGTATATATGTGCCACATCTTCTTTATCCATTCATCTGTCAATGGACACTTAGCTTGCTTCCAGGTACTGGCTATTGTAAATAGAGCTGCAATGAACATCTTGGTACACGATTCTTTTTGAATTATGCTTTTCTCAGGGTATATGCTCAGTAGTGGGATTACTGGGTCATATGGTAGTTCTGTTTTTAGTTTTTTAAGAAACTTCCATACAGTTCTCCATTGGCTGTATCAATTTACTTTCCCACCAACAGTGCAAAAATGTTCCCTTTTTTCCACATCCTCTCCAGCATTTATTGTTTGTACATTTTCTGATGATGGCCATTCTTACCACTGTGAGGTGATACAACATTGTAGCTTTGATTTGCATTTCTCTAATGATTAGTGTTGATGAGCATCCTTTCATGTGTTTGTTGGTGATCTGTATCTCTTCTTTGGAGAAATGTCTATTTAGATCTTCTGCCCATTTTTGGATTGATTGTTTGTCTTTTTGATATTGAGGTGCATGAGCTGCTTGTAAATTTTGGAGATTAATCCTTTGTCAGTTGCTTCGCTTGCAAGTATTTTCTCCCATTCTGAGGGTTGTCTTTTCATCTTGTTTATGGTTTCCTTTGCTGTGCAAAAGCTTTTAAGTTTCAATAAGTCCCATTTGTTTATTATTTTTTTAATTTCCATTTCTCTAGGAGGTGGGTCAAAAGGGATCATGCTGTGATTTATGTCATAGAATATTCTGCCTATGTTTTCCTTGAAGAGTTTTATAGTATCTGGCCTTACATTTAGGTATTTAATCCATTTTGAGTTTATTTTTGTGTATGGTTTTAGGAAGTGTTCTAATTTAATTCTTTTACTTGTAGCTGGCCAGTTTTCCCAGCACCACTAAATGAAGAGGCTGTCTTTTCTCCATCATATATCCTTGCCTCCTTTAACAAAGAGAAGCTGACCATATGTGTGTGGGTATACCTCTGGGCTCTAACCCATTCCATTGATCTATATTTCTGTTTTTGTGCCAGTACTATACTGTCTTGATTACTGTAGGTTTGCAGTTTAGTCTGAAGTCTGGGAGCCTGATTCCTCCAGCTCCGTTTTTCTTTCTCAATATTGCTTTGGCTATTCAGGGTCTTTTGTGTTTCCATACAAATTTTGAAATTTTTTGTTATAGTTCTGTGGAAAATGCCATTGGTTGTTCAATAGGGATTGAATTGAACCTATAGATTGCTTTGGATACTATAGGCATTTTCACAATGCTGATTTCTCAAATCTAAGAACATGGTATATCTCTCCATCTGTTTGTATCATCTTTCATCAGTGTCTTATAGTTTTCTGCACACAGGTCTTTTGTCTCCTTAGGTAAGTTTATCCCTGGGTATTATATTCTTTTTCTTGCAATGATAACTGTGAGTGTTTCCTTTATTTCTCTTTCAGAATTTTCAAAATTAGTGTATAAGAATGCAAGAGATTTCTGTGCATTTATTGTGTATCCTGCTACTTCACCAAATTCATTGATTAGCCCTAGCAGTTTTCTGGTAGCATCTTTAGGATTCTCTATGTATAGTATCACATCATCTGAAAACAGTGGCAGCTTTATTTCTCCTTTTCCGATTTGGATAATTTTATTTCTTTTTCTTCTCTGATTGCTGTGGCTAAAAGTTCCAAAATTATGTTGAATAATAGTGGTGAGAGTGGACAACTTTCTCTTGTTCCTGATCTTAGAGGAAATGGTTTCACTGTTTCACCATTGAGAATGATGTTGGCTGTGAGTTTGTCATATATGGCCTTTATTATGTTGAGGTACAGTACCTCTATGCTTACCTTCCAGAGGGCTTTTATCATAAATGGGTGTTGAATTTTGTTGAAAGCCTTTTCTGCATCTATTGAGATGATCATATGGTTTTTCTCCTTCAATTTGTTAATATGGTTTAACACATTGATTGATTTACATATATTGAAGAATTATTTTTGCATTCCTGGGATAAACTCCACTTGATCATGGTGTATGATCCTTTTAATGTGCTGTTGGATTCTGTTTCCTAGTATTTTGTTGAGGATTTTTGCATCTATGCTCATCAGTGATATTGGCCTGTAGTTTTCTTTCTTTGTGACATCTTTGTTTTCTTTTGGTATCAGGGTGATGGTGGCCTCATAGAGTGAGTTTAGGAGTGTTCCTCCCTGTGCTATATTTTGGAAGAGTTTGAGAATGATAGGTATTAGTTCTTCCCTTAATGTTTGATAGAATTCACCTGTGAAGCCATCTGGTCCTGGACTTTTGTTTGTTGGAAGATTTTTAATCACAGTTTCAATTTTAGTGCTTGTGATTGGTCTGTTTATATTTTCTATTTCTTCCTGGTTCAGTCTCAGAATGTTGTGCTTTTCTAAGAATTTGCCCATTTCTTCCAGGTTGTCAATTTTATTAGCAAATAGTTGCTTGTAGTAATCTCCCATGATCCTTTTTATTTCTGCAATGTTAGTTTTTACTCCCTTTTTTCATTTATAATTCTATTGATTTGAGTCTTCTCTCTTTTTTTCTTGTTGAGTCTTGCTAATACTTTATCAATTTTGTTTATCTTCTCAAAGAACCATCTTTTAGTTTTATTGATCTTTGCTATTGTTTCCTCCATTTCTTTTTAATTTGTTTCTGATCTGATCTTTATAATTTCTTTCCTTCAGCTAACTTTGAGGTTTTTTGTTCTTCTGTCTCTAATTGCTTTAGGTGTAAGATTAGGTTGTTTATTTGAGATATTTCTTGTTTCTTGAGGTAGGACTGTGTTGCTATAAACTTCCCTCTTTGAACTGCTTTTGCTGCATCCCATAGGTTTTGGGTCATTGTGTTTTCATCATCTTTTGTTTCTAGGTATGTTTTCATTTACTCTTTGATTTCTTCAGAGATCTCTTGGTTATTTAGTAGTGTATTGTTTATTCTCCATGTGTTTGTATGTTTTACAGTTTTTTCCCTGTAATTGATACGAATTCAATTTTCTTAAACTTACCAAGGCTTGATTTGTGACCAAAGATATGATTTATCCTGGAGAATGTTCCATAAGCACTTGAGAAGAAACGGTATTTTGTTGTTTTTGGATGGAATGTCCTATAAATATCAATTAAGTCCATCTTGTTTAATGTATCATGTAAAGCTTGTGTTTCCTTCTTCATTTTCATTTTGGATGATCTGTCCATTGGTGAAAGTTGGGTGTTAAAGTCCCCTACTATGATTGTGTTACTGTCGATTTCCCCTTTATGGCTGTTAGCATTTGCTTATGTATTGAGGTGCTTCTTTGTTGGGTGCATAAATATTTACTCTTGTTATATCTTCTCCTTGGATTGAGCCCTTGAGTGTCTTTCTTTCTCTCTTGTAATAGTCTTTATTTTAAAGTATATTTGTCTGATATGAGAATTGCTACTCTAGCTTTCTTTTGATTTCCATTTGCATGGAATATCTTTTTCCATCCCCTCACTTTCAGTCTGTATGTGTCCCTAGGTCTGAAGTGGGTCTCTTGTAGACAGCATATATTTGGTCTTGTTTTTGTATCCATTCAGCCAGTCTATGTCTTTTTGTTGGAGCATTTAATCCATTTACATTTAAGGTAGTTATCAATATGTAGGTTCTTATTACCATTTTCTTAATTGGTTTGCATTTGTTATTGTAGGTCTTTTCCTTCTTTTGTGTTTCCTGACTAGAGAAGTTCCTTTAGCATTTGTTGTAAAGCTGGTTTGGTGGTGCTTAATTCTCTCAGCTTTTGCTTGTCTGTAAAGGTTTTAATTTCTCTGTCAATTCTGAATGAGATTTTTGCTGGGTAGAGTAATCTCAGTTTTAGGTTCTTCCCTTTCATCACTTTAAATATGTCCTGCCACTCCCTTCTGGCTTGAAGAATTTCTGCTGAAAGATCAGCTGTTAACCTTATGGTTATACTCTTGTATGTTATTTGTTGCTTTTCCCTTGCTGCTTTTAATATTTTTTCCTTGTACTTAATTTTTGATAGTTTGATTAATATGTGTCTTGGTGTGTTTCTCCTTGGATTTATCCTGTATGGGACTCTCTGCTTTTCCTGGACTTGATTGACTATTTCCTTTCCCAGGTTAGGGAAGTTTTCAACTATAATCTCTTCAAATATTTTCTCAGTCCCTTTCTTTTTCTTTTCTTCTATGGCCCTTATAATTCAAATGTTGGTGCATTTTATGTTGTCCCAGAGGTCACTGAGACTGTCCACAGCTCTTTTCATTCTTTTTTCTTTACTCTGCTCTGAGGTAGGTATTTCCACTCTTTTAGCTTCCAGGTCACTTATCCATTCTTCTGCCTCAGTTATCCTCCTATTGATTCCTTCTAGAGAATTTTTAATTTCATTTATTGTGTTTTTCATCATTGTTTGTTTGCTCTTTAGTTCTTCTAGGTTGTTGTTAAACGTTTCTTGTATTTTCTCCATTCTATTTCCAATATTTTGGATCATCTTTAGTATCATTACTCTGAATACTTTTTCAGGTAGACTGCCTATTTCCTCTTCATTTTTTAGGTCTGGTGGGTTTTTGCCTTGCCCCATCATCTGCTGTGTGTTTCTCTGTCTGCTCATTTTGCTTAACTTACTGTGTTTGGCACCTCCTTTTTGCAGGCTGCAGGTTGAAAGTTCCCATTGTTTTTGCTGTCTGCCACCAGTGGCTAAGGTTTGTTCAGTGGGTTGTGTAGGCTTCCTTGTGGAGGGGACTGGTGCCTGTGTTCTGGTGGATCAGTCTGGATCTTGCCCTTCTGGTGGGCAGGGACATGTCCGGTGGTGTGTTTTGGGGTGTCTGTGACATTATTATGATTTTAGGCAGCCTCTCTGTTAATGGGTGGGTTTGTGTTCCTGTCTTGCGAGTCATTTGGCATAAGCTGTGCAGCACTGTGGCTTGCTGGTCGTTGAGTGGAGCTGGGTCTTGGCATTGAGATAGAGATCTCTGAGAGAGCTTTTGCCGTTTGATATTACATGGGGCTGGGACATCTGTGGTGGATCAATGTCCTTAACTCAGCTCTCCCACATCCAAGGTACAGGTCTGGCATCAGTCTGGAGCACCAAGATCCTGTCAGCCACATGACTCCAAAGAAAAGTGAGAAAAAAAGAAAGAAAAAATAAATAAAATAATGTTATTAAAATAAAATATCAGAAATAATTATTAAAAGTAAAAAAATTTTTAAAGTAATGGAAAAAAGAAAAAAATGAACAAAAGAAGAGAGCAACCAAACCAAAAAACAAATCCGCCAATGATAAAAAGTGCTAAAAAGTATACCAAAAAGAAAAAAAAAATGGACAGACTGAACTCTAGGACAAATGGTAAAAGCAAAGCTATACCAACAAACTCCCACAAAGAAACATATACATACACTCACAAAAAGAGAAAAAGGAAATATATATATATATATATATCTGTATATAAAAAACAAAAAGGAAGATAGCAACCAAATCAAGAAACAAATCTACCAATGATGATAAACTCTAAATACTAGACTAAGATAAACCTAAGACCAGAAACAAATTAGATGCAGAAAGGAAACACCAAATCTACAGTTGCTCCCAAAGTCCACCACCTCAATTATGGGATGATTCGTTGTCTATTCAGGTATTCCAGAGATGCTGCGTACATCAAGTTGATTGTGAAGATTTAATCTGCTGCTTCTGAGGCTGCTGGGAGAAATTTCCCTTTCTCTTTTTTCACGCAGCTCCTGGGGTTCAGCTTTGGATTTGGCCCTGCCTCTGCATGTAGGTCGCCTGAGAGCATCTGTTCGTCACTCAGACATGACAGGCTTAAAGTAGCAGCTGATTACAGGGCTGTGGCTCACTCAGACCGGGGGAGGGAGGAGTACAGAATACGGGGCGAGCCTGCAGCGACAGAGTCTGGTGTGACATTACAACAGTCTGAGGTGTGCCGTGTGTTCTCCCGGGGAAGTTGTGCCTGGATCACGGGATCCTGGCAATGGCGGGCTGCATAGGCTTCTGGGAGGGGAGGTGTGGATAGTGACCTGTGCTTGCACACAGGCTTCTTGGTAGCTGCAGCAACAGCCTTAGCATCTCATGCCCTTCTCTGGGGTTCTCACTGATAGCTGCAACTCGTGCCCATCTCTGGAGCTCTTTTAGGCAGTGCTCTGAATCCCCTCTCTTCGTGCACCCCAAAACAATGGTCTTGCCTCTTAGGCAGTTCCAGACTTTTTCCCAGACTCCCTCCCAGCTAGCTGTGGTGCACTAGCCCCTTTCAGGCTGTGTTCACATAGCCAACCCCAGTCCTCTCCCTGGGATCTGACCTCCGAAGCCGGAGCCTCAGCCCCCAGCCCCAGCCCCCACCTGCCCGGGCAGGTGAGCAGCCAAGCCTCTCAGGCTGGTGAGTGCTGGTCAGCACTAATCTGTGCAGGAATCTCTCCGCTTTGCCCTCTGCACCCCTATTGTTGCTCTCTCTTCTGTGGCTCTGAAGCTTCCCTCCCGCAACCTCCCGTCTCTGCCAGTGAAGCGGCTTCCTAGAGTGTGGAAACTTTTCTTCATTCACAGCTTCCTCCCCGAGTTGCAGGTCCTGTCCCTATTCTTTTGTCTGTTTTTTCTTTTGCCTTACCCAGGTATGTGGGGAGTTTCTTGCCTTTTGGGAAGTTTGAGTTCTTCTGCCAGCGTTCAGTAGGTGTTCTGTAGGAGTTGTTCCACATGTAGATGTATTTCTGATGTATTTGTGGGGAGGAGGATGATCTCCACATCTTACTCCTCCATGATCTTGATAGTCTGCTCCCTCATTCCTCATTTTAATTGAATTTTCATCATTATTTGGAATTGCTCACTGTCTTATGCTTCTTATATTTTCTTTATTTGGCCTCCAGGACACTGCATTATCATGGTTTTCTTCCTACTTCATTAATCATTCCTTTATAGTCTCTTTTTGCTGAATCCTACTTTTCTTCTTGACTTCTTGATATTGAAATATCTCATGGCTTTTTCCTCTTTATTCTTCTATATGCACTCATTCCTTTGGTGATCTCTTGATGACAATGATTCCTAATTGTATATCTCTAATCTAGACCTCTCTCCCAAAGTCCAGACATATATATCCAACTACTTAATTTTTATGTTCACTAAGAGACCTACAATGAATTGGATGTCCAAAACTGAACTCACTGTCCTCTCAAACCTGCTCCACCTATAACTTTCCTTATTTCAATTGGCAGCAACAGTATCCTTTCATGCAGTTCTTTAACACAGGTGGAGTTATTCATGTTTTTTCTTCCTCTCAATCCCAATATCCAATCTCTCAGGAAATCTTTCTGATTCTACCTTCAAAATACATTCAGGATCAGACCATGTCTCACTTTCTGTAGTGCTGTTATAATTGTGTTTCTCCAGATTGCTGAAATATCGTTCTAACAGATCTCCCTGTTTCCATTCTTTCTCAACCCCCTCCCCAGTCCATTCGTAACCCAACAACCAAAGTAACCCTTTTAAATATTAGTCAGATTATGTCACTCCTCTGATCAAAATTAGGCAGTTACTCTCCCACTCCCCATCATTTTACACAGAGTATAACTCTTTACAGTGTCCTCCAAGGTCCTACATGATCTGCACACCTAACCCTTCCCCCCACACTTAAATTTTTTATTTCCTTTCCTACTACTTGGCCCTTAGTTCACTCTGTTCTAGACAAAATGGTTTCCATGATATTTTTTGAACTTTTCAGACATGGATATATTTCTCACCTCCTATTTATCATTTTCATAGGTTTTTAACCTATTTCTTTAGCAAAATTTCCTCTTCAGGTACATTTCTTTTTAGATATTCTGACTTTTTTCTATCAGAAATTAAGGGGTTAGGGAAGGAAACTCTTTGATATTGTGCCTCCTGGACTTTTCAGGCATCATTCTAGGCCTTTGGCACATCCACTCAACTGATCATTCAGAACATTCAACAAAATCCTTTACTACCCAGTTGCTAGGCAGTAATCTAGGACTGGGGAGAATACACAAAAATCCCCCTTTGTGGAGTGTACGTTTTCATGGATTATGTAGGTTATTTTATTTAATCCTCATAATAGACCTATGAAGTCATTATTATTATTATTATCTACTTTTAATAAAGGGAAACCAAGGCTATGAGGGATTAACTAGCTTCCAGCAAGGCCACGTAGTTGGAAAAGCCAGGATTCAATTCCCACTCTGCCTGATTCAGTGATTAGAAGCCTCTCCTGTTCTTGGCTTGCACAAGTGTTTTCAGTGACTAAAAATGGTGAAGATCTGTATGGATGGCTCCTCCAAAAGCAGGTTGTAGAGTAAAAAAAATCAATGAGCTCATGCATTAATTCAACCAGTATTTAGTAAATTTCTATTATGTTTCAGACACTGTTCTAGAGCTGGGGACACAGTACTGGGCATGACAAATAAGATCAGATTGAAGGGGGAATGCAAACAATAAACAAATAAACACATATGTTTTGATATAATATGACAAAATTATGTGATCTAATTTCAGGTACTGATGAAGGCTATAAAACTTAAGCAAGCTGTGGACAAAGTTGTCACCTGCCATATCAGTAAACAAAGGATGTTGTGGCTATTAAGCCATCAGTCAGTGCAGAAGTGCATCTTGAGGGGATTCAGGATGGAGAAAAGAGGATATTGGCTCTAGATAGTTAAGGTGCATATCAAAGGAATGATTTCAATGAGTCCAGACTCTTGTATCTTCCCATACATAGAAAAGTGCTAAATTCATTAACTTGAGATGTCTGTTTTTCCCTTGAATTAACAATAATCTTTTGATGTTCTGACTACCTGGTTTTTGTTTATTTATTTGTTTTGTTTTGTTTTGTTTGCCAAAACTCCTTTATATCCTGGCTCCTTCCTTACCTCTTTGGAAGAATCTCTCAGAGCTACCTGAGAGGCTGTCTCTTGGGTTTGAGTTCTCACTATGTCTGCCAAATGAAAAATAACTCTCAACTTTAAAGTTGTGCTTTTTTTTTTTTTTTTTTAGTCCGTAAAGGTAAAGAGATGTTCACTGAGACAAGGATGGGATTACTTTTATGTATAGTGAAGCCAGAAGGCCTCTCTAAAAAGGACATATTTGGACAGAGACCTAGATGAAATATGAAGTCAGGCTATAAAAATTCCTCAGGTAAAAGTGCACCAGGTAGAGGGGATGAGGATCTGAGGTATGAGCAAACTTTCAAATTTTAAGAACCAGCAAGGAGGTCAGAGTTGTTTGAGTGGAGTGAATGGGGATGCAGGGAGGACAGTAGAGGATAAAGTTAGAGAAGAAGGCAGGTAACACCTGTGTGACCTATGGATTAGGAGCTTGGGTTTATTCCAAGGGTAATGGGAAAACAAGATAGGGTTTTAAGCAGAAGAATTATGTTATTTATGTTTTTCAAAAGGAGTCTCTAACAAAGGAATTTTTCATCATGAAACCCTGACCAGCCCTGACTGGATCCTTGCTAGATAACTGAAACTGCTGAACCCTTTCCCAAACTGCTTCCTAAAATAATTTGGGGGCATTAAATCTGAAAAGATTTTTTTGAGAATTTAGAAGAAAGAAACAAGGCTAAAAGATTGAATAATAAGGCCTAAGAAGAAAGTTTAAAGACATAGATTTTTTTTTTCTCTAGCTTTATGGAGATATAATTGAGATATGACATTGTGTAAGTTTAAGGTGTACATGTTGATTTGATACACTTACATATTGCAAAATGATTACCACCTTACTGTTTGCTACCACATCACATAATTACCTTTTTTGTGTGTGATGGAAACATTTAAAATCTACTCTTATAGCACCTTTCAAGTATGTGAGTATTGTTAAACTATAATCACCATACTGTATATTAGATCCCCAGAACTTATTCATCTTATAACTAGAAGTTTGTACCCTTTGACCAACGTCTCCCCATTTCCCCCACCTCCTAACCGCTGTAACTGCCATTCTACTCTGTTTCTCTGAGTTTGACTTTTAGATTCAATATATAAATGATATTCATATAGAATTTGTTTTTCTCTGTCTGACTTATGTCACTTAGTATAACACCCTCAAGTTTCATCCATGTTGTTGCAAATGGCAGGATCTCTTTCTTGTGACCAAATAATATTACAATGTGTGTGTATAAATGTGTATACCACATCTTCTTTATACATTCATCCATTGATATACACTTAGATTGTTTCCATAAATGTCCATGAATAATGCTGCAAAGACATTAGATTTTTATTTCCTAATAAAAATGGAAGGAGGTTTCTATAGGAGCATCTGGAGATAGGCATGGTAGGGTGGCCAGAGTGGAATCTATTTCTTTGCCTGCTATGCTTAGCCCCATGGTCAGACTATGGTGAGAAAACTCCATTCAGATGCTATAGAAGCTCGTTTAGCAAAGGAATCTGTGAAACATAGGGATATAAGCTGTACTTCAGCCAGATGGGCAATGTTAGTGCCTAGCTCTAGAGAACTTAATGAACACAGGTGCGAACACCTTGAGGGCACTTTCCAGAGGGCTAAGGTATTGCCAGAGTCAGTAGTGGCAACAGATGCCTGAACTTTCAATAATAATTTATTGATGTGCTTGCATCTGAAGGCAGACAGATGGCTGAGACCTGGAAACAATTAAGAATAAGTCAGATGTTTCCTCAATTCTACTTTGCTGTTATCTGTAAGATGTGCTTCTTACTGAAAAATAACTCTTTTGCAGGAATGAGGGAGGGGCAAGGTAACACAGCTACAATAGATGTCCACATTAATTTTAAGAAACCTCCTGATTCCAGAAACTGTAAAATGCAGGGAAAAAGTTTCTTAGAACCAAGGATATAAGGTATATAATATAGCATTTTAAATGGTATACCAAATATAATGGTATATTTCACTAGTATCAACTCAACTGTATTACTTTTCAGCAAACCTTGGATGTCAAAGAGGGCTGGGATTGTATCTTGGTTCTTTAACTGTTGTAAATTACTTAAGGCTTTATTTAGTTTCCCTGCTCCTCACTTATTAAATGAGCATCATAAGAGATGATTTTTGTTAAAGCACTTAGCATACTGAATGGCACAAGTAAGGGCTCTAGGATATTATGATTTATAATAAATATATATTTGTTCCTTTTTCTCATCTCTGGCATAGAAATACTAAAGCTCTTAGAATTTCCTAAATGAATAAATCAATAAAGGAAGATGGCAGAAGAGTAAGACATGGAGATCACCTTCCTCCCCAAAAATACAAGAGAAATACATCTACATGTGGAACAACTACTAAGGAACACCTACTGAAAGCTGACAGAAGAACCAAGACCTCCCAAAAGCCATGTGG
Organism: Globicephala melas; assembly: GCF_963455315.2. Lineage (NCBI taxonomy): Eukaryota > Metazoa > Chordata > Mammalia > Artiodactyla > Delphinidae > Globicephala > Globicephala melas. Next base: position 82,597,379 of record NC_083321.1, read on the forward strand.
ATGACAGGGTCTTGGTGCTCCAGCAGGGTGTCAAGCCTGTGCCTCTGAGGTGGGAGAGCAGAGTTCAGGACATTTGTCCACCAGACACCTCCCAGCTACACATAATATCAAATGGTGAAAATCTCCCAGAGATCTCCATCTCAATGTGAAGACCCAGCTCCACTCAATGACCAGCAAGCTACAGTGCTGGACACCCTAGGCCAACAACTAGCAAGACAGGAACACAACCCCACCCATTAGCAGAAAGGCTGCCTAAAATCATAATAAGGTCACAGACACCCCAAAACACACCACCAGATGTAGTCCTGCCCACCTAAAAGACGAGATCCAGACTCAGCCACCAGAACACAGGCACTAGTCCCCTGCATCAGGAATGGTACACAGCCCACTGAACCAACCTTTGCCACTGGGGACAGACACAAAAAACAACAGGAACTATGAACCTGCAGTCTGTGAAGAGGAGACCCCAAACAAAGTAAGTTAAGCAAAACGAGAAGACAAAGAAACACACAGCAGATAAAGGAGCAAGGTAAAAATGCACCAGAACAAACAAATGAAGAGGAAATAGGCATTCTGCCTGAAAAAGAATTTAGAATAATGATAGTAAAGATGATCCAAAATCTTGGAAATAGAACGGAGAAATTAACAGAAACATTTAACAAAGACATAGAGGAACTAAACAGCAAACAAACAATGATGAACAATACAATAAATAAAACTAAAAATTCTCTAGAAGGAATCAATAGCAGAATAACTGAGGCAGAAGAATGGATAAGTGACCTGAAAGATAAAATAGTGGAAATAACTACTGCAGAGGAGAATAAAGAAAAAAGAATGAAAAGAATTCAGGACAGTCTCAGAGACCTCTGGCACAACATTAAATGCACCAATATTCAAATTATAGTGGTCTGAGAAGAAGAAGAGAAAAAGAAAGGGACTGAGAAAATATTTGAATAGATTATAGTTGAAAACTTCCATAATATGGGAAGGGAAATAGTTAATCAAGTCCAGGAAGCACAGAGAGTCCCATACAGAATAAATCCAAGGAGAAACACGTCAAGACACATGTTAATCAAACTATCAAAAAATAAATACAAAGAAAAACCATTAAAAGCAGCAAGGGAAAAGCAACAAATAACATACAAGGGAATCCGCATAAGGTTAACAGCTGATCTTTCAGCAGAAACTCTGCAAGCCAGAAAGGAGTGGCAGGACATATTTAAAGTGATGAAAGGGAAGAACCTACAACTGAGATTACTGTACCCAGCAAAAATCTCATTCAGAATTGACAGAGAAATTAAAACCTTTACAGACAAGCAAAAGCTGAGAGAATTAAGCACCACCAAACCAGCTTTACAACAAATGCTAAAGGAACTTCTCTAGGCAGGAAACAAAAGAGAAGGAAAAGACCTACAATAACAAACCATTAAGAAAATGGTAATAGGAAAATACATATAGATAATTACCTTAAATGTAAATGGATTAAATGCACCAACCAAAAGACATAGACTGGCTGAATGAATACATAAACAAGACCCTTATATATGCTGTCTACAAGAGACCCACTTCAGACCTAGGGACACATACAAACTGAAAGTGAGGGGATGGAAAAAGATATTCCATGCAAATGGAAATCAAAAGAAAGTTGGAGTAGCAACTCTTATATCAGAAAATATAGACTTTAAAACAAAAACTATTACAAAAGACAAAAGAAGGACACTACATAATGATCAAGGGCTCAATCCAAGAAGATATAACAATTATAAATATTTATGCACTCAACATAGGAGCACCTCAATACTTATGGCAAATGCTAATCACCCATAAAAGGGGATATCAACAGTAACAAAATCATAGTAGGGAACTTTAACACCCCACTTTCACCAATGGACAGATCATCCAAAATGATAATAAGTAAGGAAACACAGCTTTACATGATACATTAAACAAGATGGTCATAATTGATATTCATAAGACATTCCATCCAAAAACAACAGAATACACCTCCTTCTCAAGTGCTCATGGAATATTCTACAGGATAAATCATATCTTCGGTCACAATTCAAGCCTTGGTAAATTTAAGAAAATTGAAATCGTATCAATATCTTTACCAACAACAACACTATGAGACTGGATATCAATTACAGGAAAAAAATCTGTAAAAAATACAAACACATGGAGGCTAAACAATACACTACTTAATAACCAAGAGATCACTGAAGAAATCAAAGAGTAAATGAAAAAATTACCTAGACACAAATGAAAATAAAAACACAATGACCCAAAACCTATGGGATGGAGCAAAAGCAGTTCTAAGAGGAAAGTTTATAGCAATACAATCCTACCTTAAGAAACAAGAAGCATCTCAAATAAACAACCTAAACTTACACCTAAAGCAATTAGAGAAAGAAGAACAAAAACCCCCGAAGTTAACTGAAGGAAAGAAGCCATAAAGTTCAGATCAGAAATAAATGAAAAAGAAATGAAGGAGACAATAGCAGAGATTAAAAAATCTAAAAGATGGTTCTTTGAGAAGATGACCAAAATTGACAAATCATTAGCCAGACTCATCAAGAAAAAAAGGTAGAAGACTCAAATCAGTAGAATTAGAAATGAAAAAGGAGAAGTAACAACTAACATTGCAGAAATACAAAGGATCATGAGAAATTACTACAGGCAACTATATGTCAATAAAATGGACAACCTGGAAGAAATGGACAAATTCTTAGAAATGCACAACCTTCTGAGACTGAACCAGGATGAAATAGAAAATATGAACAGACCAATCACAAGCACTGAAATTGAAACTGTGATTAAAATTCTTCCAACAAACAAAAGCTCAGGACCAGATGGCTTCACAGGCGAATTCTATCAAACATTTAGAGAAGAGCTAACACCTATCCTTCTCAAACTCTTCCAAAATATAGCAGAGGGAGGAACACTCCCAAAGTAATTCTATGAGGCCACCATCACCCTGATACCAAAGTCAGACAAAGATGTCACAAAGAAAGAAAACTACAGGCAGAAGGGTAGAAGACCTGAATAGACATTTTTCCAAAAAAGACATATAGATGGCCAAATAGCATATGAAAAGATGCTCAACATTGCTAATCATCAGAGAAATGCAACTCAAAACCACATTGAGATATTATTTCACACCCATCAGAATGGCTCTCAAATAACAAATGTTGGTGAGGTTATGGGAAAAAGAGAACCCTCCTCCACTGTTAGTGAGAATGTAAATTTTGCAGCCACTATTGAGAACAGTATGGTGGTTCCTCAAAAATCTAAACATAGAACTATGATATGATCCACAATTCCACTTCTGGGTATATATCCAAAGAAATGAAAACACTAATTTGAAAAGATACATGCACCACAATGTTCATAGCAACATTATCTTCAATAGCCAAAATATGGTAGTGTCTGTCAACAGATAAATGGATAAGAAGATATGATATATAATGAAATATTATTCAGCCATCAAAAAGAATGAAATTCTGCCATTTGCAACAACATGGAGGGACCTGGAGGATATTACACTTAATGAAATAAGTCAGAGAAAGACAAATACTATATGTTACCACTTATATGAGGAAACTAAAATATAAAACAAACAGTGAATATAAGAATATAAGTGAATATAAGAAAATAGAAACAGACCCACAGATACAGAGAACAATCTAGTGGAGAAGGAAGGGGGGAGGGGAAAATTAGGGATATGGTATTAAGAGTTACAAACTACTATCTATAAAATAAATAAGCTTCAAGGATCTATTGTACAATACAGGGAAATATAGCTATTATTTTATAATAACTTTAAATTGAATATAATAATATAAATAAAATAAAAATACTAAATCACTATGTTGTACACCTGAAACCAATATAATGTAAATCAACTATGCTTCAATAAAAAATTTTAAAAATTAAATAAATGAATAAATAAAAATGAATCCAGAAAAGAAAAATCCAATTGGATCCAAAGAGAACATAATAATCAAATCTGTTCTTAGGTACTATTGTGTCTTTTTACTGACAGTTCCATTGCTGAATCAAAATGGGGACATGAAAGTTCATTTAATATTCATTAACAGACTTAGGTCATTCTGAGTTTTTCTTGTGATGCAGCTACTTTCTAATTAACAGCTAGAGACAATTAATGATGTTGACATTTAGACCCCTATTTCTACCTCATACTAATTGGCATTTAGAGCCATAGCAGACATGTTTTTGAACTGAACACTGACACCATCATGCTGCTGCAGGTTTTTTTAAAGTCAAAGACATATGGTCCTGTTGACAAAATGATGTATCATTTTCTAATTACATTTGCTTAGAGAATCTGAAATCCTGAGAACATGAATAGGTAAATGTTGTCTACTTTCACATTTAGAAGAGAAGCTATGTGTGAGTACACTCCCTAGTGTATTTTTCAATATCTTTTTAAAGTTAATATGTAACAAACATAATCACACAGACATTTAGGTTTAGTAGTGAAAGACTGTTGTCAGTATTTCCTGAATTAAAAAGAAAAAAATAAATACCTTGCTGAAAGGCTCATAGCTAAGAACACTGGGCTCTTGAGCCAAAAATGGTTGATTGTGCCCCTTTACTATGCATAATTGTACAATAAATTGATTTTTGTACTGCTTGACATGTTGAGTTCATTAGACAGTATTTGGATTTATGAAAAGAGAGGGGAAAGAGGTTTAAGAAGAGGGAAGAGAGAGGAGAGATGAGACAAGAGAAAGGAAAAAGGAGAAAGATGAATATATTTTAGGGACATGATTATACTCTGATGTAGAGCACCATTACGATTTAAGGGGTGTCCCCCTCTGAAAGGTCTCTAAAATAAGTACAGCTTCCTCAATCTTTTCTCATTTATCCATAATCTTCCCCCCAACATTCCTTCCTCCTTCTCACTGAAAGAACATGTGGAAAGACAGGCAAGTCCTGGGTCTAGCAGTATCCACGAGGGAACATTTGGAAAACGTAAATCACACACACAAAGGCAGCATTTTGTTTTATAGCTCAGATGCCAAAACTTCTTTAACAGCAACTGAATGAATTGTTGGATGTCTTTCACCTTTCCCTGGATACAAAATTAATTTTTCTAAATCCTTAATCATCCCTCCTGGCATTACTCCAAAGAAAAGCTTTTTCTAGCAGCACTTAGTCTAATTAACTATCTTGGTATTACCTATTTAGGCATTCAAATTACACTGTGAATAACAGACAGATTGCTTGTCAGCATTTAATTCTTGGCATCCAAAGTTAATACTGATTTGAGTCATTAATCCCTAACGCTTTGATACCAAAGAGGCCATTAATTGAATTTAAAAAATGTATCTCTTTTCATAAAAAAGATTCTTTTTCTTTTTTAACATTTCCACCAACCCTCATTTTTAAAAACACAAGAAAAAGTTCAAATGAAAAATGTTTACTTTGCATTCTTTTAATAAGAAAGCACTTTCAATTAATCTACCCTAATGCTGAGTCAAATAGACCAAACACACAAATTTGAGAATGGAATGACTGCTCACAGAAAATTGGAACGAAGAGAAAAATGACTTTCGTTATGCACAACTCAGATTCCCTGAAATCCGAATCTTTTCTTTGATTCCCAATTTAGTGCTTTCACACACATATATCCTGTTAATTTTATCTCTTAAATATTTCTCCAAGGTGCCAACCATCTTTGTCTTCATTGAAGCTTTTATTTAGCATCCCTTCTTTTGGCTATAACAACTACTTCTTGACTGGCCCCTCAACCCAGTTTCCTTCCATTCAAGTCCATTTCAACCTAATGACCTTTCTCAAGCTCAAATACGACTTTACGTAGCTTTCCTGCTTAAAACTCCATTATGCTCCCCACTGCCTACAGGATAATCCAAATTTGCTTATAAAGCACACAAAGTCCTCCAAGACCTGGTTATGCCCAATTCTGCATCCTCATCTCCTTACCTAAGCATACATGACATCACATTCTAATCTCCTGAACATATCATGCACTTTCATAACTCATGCCTTTGTTCATGTTGCCTTTTTGTCTGGAACATCTCTCCCATTCCCTTGTTTTTTCCTACCACATTTCATCCTTTAAGACTCAGTTTAGGTTTCACTTAATCTCCAGATAATACTCTCACTCCCAACACCAGAACCCAAGGAGTCCCTCCTTACACTCCTCCAACCTATGTGCATTCCTCTGCCATTGCACTTAACATAGACGGTAATGATCTTGAATTATCTGGAAAAGTCTATTTGCTCTAATTAAGGGCATGCATTATGACTCTATGTTCTTGGGTCCATGGCCCAAAAGTACTTGCATAAGTTTTTATTGAATAAACACAGGAGAAGTTGCTATATAGCTCTGCTATATAACTCATTTCCTGTAAGCTCCAAGGTTCTTTGCTGCTGCCCCAGCATAGTAGTACTGTCCATTTTGTGGTTCATACTTAAAATAAGTAAAAAATAAATAAAGTAAAATGGATTTGATCCCACAACTGAGAGTTTCTCTCTTTCGGTAGGGCAAATGCAAAGAAATGCTTCTCCTTAAATATAGTGTTAAGTTAATGTTAAAATAGAGTGGTTTATATTGAGTATGACTGCTGTTTCTAGTAAGGAGAAAAGAACTTAGCAGCAGAAGTACAAGTCCCCACCCAATGAAGTACATGAATTATTCTCTACGTTTACTCCATGAGAGCACCTACTCTAAAGGTCTGTGCATCCACAAGTATCATCTAGCACTAGCTCGCTGGATGCAGTGAGACAATCAGAACTTGAATGAAGGGGAGAAGGTAAAGAGGAAAACCACAAAAAGACTTTAGGAAGTGCAAATGAGAGGTCATTTGGGGGGAAATTAAAAAAAAAGGAAAATTCTTAATATGAATCCATGGCCAATAGAGTGCAAAAGAGGAAGACAGCCCTTTTGCCAAAGAGAGAGGATGTACTCCTGACCAAAGAAAATGAACTCATCTTTAGGACCTCTCTGTCCCTTCCAGCTTAGCCTGGTTTCTGGATTGAGCACTTCTGTAGCTTCCATATGGTAGATGTAGTGACTCTAACTCGAAGGAAGCAGGGACAGCAATGCAGACAGTTTTTTTTAATTTATTTTTTTACAGTTTTTTTTAAATTTATATTTATTTTTGGCTGTGTTGGGTCTTTTCTGTGTGAGGGCTTTCTCTAGTTGTGGCAAGCGGGGGACACTCTTCATCGCGGTGCGTGGACCTCTCACTATCGCGGCCTCTCTTGTTGCGGAGCACAGGCTCCAGACGCGCAGGCTCAGTAGTTGTGGCTCACGGTCCCAGTTGCTCCGCGGCATCTGGGATATTCCCGGACCAGGGCTCGAACCCGTGTCCCCTGCACTGGCAGGCAGATTCTCAACCACTGCGCCACTAAGGAAGCCCAACAGGTTTTTTTAAATACTTTTTAAAATTATTACATGGTATTGTATGTTTATTGTATTCAAACATTTACTACAAATAAGTAAAAGGAAAAAAATTAAATCTTCCTTAATCACATGACTTAGAAGTCAATGCATATATAGGATAAAAGTAGAATTACTGTACTTGAGAAACTTGCTTTTCAAAGTTAACAATAGGTTGTGAACATGTTACTCACATTAAGTGTTCTGTGTAATGTTATTTTTAGTGACTGAAAAATATTTCATTGTACAGATGTACCATAATTTATTTAGTCAATTACATACTGATGGACATTTAGATTGTTTCCAATTTTTCATATTAGCACTTCTGTGATGAGTATCTTTATAAATAAAATTTTGAGAGTCATATAATAATTGCCTCAGGAGAAGTTACTGCACATAGAATTACAAAGTCAAAAGATATAAGTATGCTGAAGCTTTATATAAAGCCAAATCTCACTGCACAAAAGTTGTACCAATTTATACTCCCACCAGCAGGAGATAAAAGTACCCATTTCTCAATTCCCTGCAGAGTTTTTCAAAGTAATTGAAAATATTGTACAAAGCTTCTATTTAGAAACCAGTCTAATGATCACAGACAGTTTATTCATCCACTTGGATTCCATTTCACAATTACAGAGAACCTTTTCTGTGCTAAGCAGTACAGATAAAACCAACACATCTAATAATGCTGTAATCAACTTGGCTAAAATAGTCACAGTGGCTGATACAGAAACACCCTTAAAAATTATGCTTAAAGTATTTTATGGTTAAATTTTCCATTTTGAAATCCACTGTTTATAGTTTCTGATGCTCATTCAGTGTCCTCCTGACAGAGAGTTCACTACTGGGAAAATCCATGCCCAAGAACAGTTTTTAGTTAGGCAAAAAGATCTTTATCATCCTGAAACCAAAATTTGCCTCTGAAAATTCTATATTTTAGTCCTATTATAACCTAGGGAAGAATCCATTTCCTCTTCAAATACACTATCTGTTCTTCAGACAAACAGCCCCAATACCTTCCACATTTGTCTATAAAACATTATTTCTAAGATCCCATTTCAACTATCTGGAATTCCTACAATTACTTTTCCTTCTTTTTGTTACATCCTGTTGAAATCCTATACCAAGGAGACCTCTTTCAAGGTCCAGCATGTGTCACCTTCCTTCATCCTTCATCCACCCTACAACCTATTCAGAATTAATTACTTCCCTTTCTTCCCATAGCATTTTGTATACATCTTTAGTATGTCTTCATTATTTAATATTTTGATTATTTGTTTGTGTGATTGTCTTCATGGCCCACCTGTGACCTCTATGAGGATAAAGATTATGTCCAGAGCACCTAAAACAGTACCTGTTTGACATGGTAGTTACTAAAAAATGCATACCTACATTACATGAAACAGTAGAAGTTCACAGTATAGTAGGATGAATGAGACATATACAAATAACTATAAGATAGAAGATACAGAAGGTAGAACATATAGAATGTAGTAAATATCAGAGGGTGATTATAATTAGGTTCTGTGGAAATGCAAAAATAAGGCAGAAAGTTGAATAGCCTTGAAAATCAAGCTGAGATCATTGTTTTCTCATCATAGACAATGTGAACAAATTTTGAATAAAGTGTGCAGAAGAGCTCAGAGGGAAGGGCAAAGAAAAAGTCCATGAACAAGCTGACAAGGAGTGTAAACCAGGATCAATAAGAACAGGGTAAAAAGGAGAAATGAGGGAACAAATGAGAGGGAAGAAGCCTTATACTTAATCATGATTGAAATGACAAGGAAGAAAACTAATCAGAGAAGAAAAAGGAAGGACAGAAATCCCTCCAAGGTGTCCAGACTGGGTAATTAGGATAATATTCCTATCCAAAGATTGCAAATTTATAACTCTTGAGAAGATTAAGCTTACAGATATGGATTTATGGCTCACATACTGAGTTAACTTTTTTTATTTGAAGGCCGTTAGAGTTGGTATGTTATCGTCAGTATACCACAGTTGCCACTACTCTCTTCTGTCTTAGATTCAAGGAATTTCACTGATTTGCATTTCTTATTTTGTCCCTGCAGGTATTTGAATTTGTAATTCCTATAATAAAAACTGAAATTAAAAAGTCAAGAGTAGATGGAACTAGTTCTGCACAAATTTGGGTGACTCAGTATATTCCAAATATTTTTTTAGCATCACAATCCTTGAAAAAATGAAATCTTACTTGGAGGTCTCACATATAAAACAAAGGTGCTCGTGTTAACTGAATTGGAGGTCTGGGGCTCTCATTCTCACAGCTACTAACCCCATCCCTAATTAGCATCTGAGGATTTTTCATGAACCGTAGGGATCTGGAAACCACAATTTGAAAACACTTGAGATGAATTATAAATTGAGATTTAAATATATTGCTTTTGATTTATCAACAAATCCACAGGTGAAAAGATCCAGCAAGCAACTGAATGGGGAGAACAGAGATTGGGAGAGATCCAGTCCACAGATCTGGATAAAGATTTGGGAGCCATTGGTGAGAAGGTGGTATTTGAAGCCATGGAATGGATGAGATGAGTGAAAATGAATGGGCAGGAAGATGAAAGAATACAGATAAGAATAGGATTTGGAAATGTCTACATTTCTAAGGTCGGTGAAGAAAGAAAAATCAGCCTAATCGATGAATAATCTGACAAGTAGCAGGAGCATCCGAGTAGTATAAAATATGAGAAGTCACGGAAGCAGTTGCAGAAAAAGAAGGGTGATGGGTGATGCAGAGTGTCAGACAGGAAGGAAGGAAGGAATGAAGGAAGATGGGATTGAGGAAATGTAATTTGATAGACCACTGTGAGACTACCAAGAATGTGGCCCTCCAAGGAGCAGTTTCAGAATTGTGGTGGAGATAAGAGGCAGAGTGCAAATGAAATATTGAGTGAACAAACAGAGTGTCTACTCTCTTGAGAAGTCTGGACGTCAAAGAAAAGGTATAAATAGTGTAATAACATGAAAGCCCAGCCAGGAACGTGGAGAGGTTGCTAAGAAATGTTGTGTTAGGTGAAAGTCAGAAACATTTTAATGGCAAGTGGATGCTTATATTCCTTTAGTCCAACGCAACAGAAAAGTAAAAACATACCCCAGGTGCCACAAGTGGTTCCCAAATTTGTGTAAGGGTAGTTAAGACTGAAAGACTAGTGAGGTCTCCTCCAGCCTTGAAGACTGAAAGACTAGTGAGGTCTCCTCCAGCCTTGCGTGTCAGTGGTTATGTAACAGGTAACAACAGAAAACAGCTTTAATCTCTGTCCAACAGAGATTATACATCAATAAGGTGTATTTTTTGCCTATGGGTTGACAGAGGAAAAGGAACCACCCCAAAATATTGAAAGCAAGTGAGCCACCTGAAGGCTCAGAGACATTCTGCCAGAATGTGCTAAGATCTGCTATGATAATTTAGCTCTGCTTAAAGTTATGAGGTCACCAGGATTGAAATCCTGGTTTCAATCTCTGTGTTATGACACCCACTGTGAGTACATAGAGTACATCACATCCAGGGCCTGAACATAAAATCAGGAGAGAAAGAGAGAAAGTGCTTCTGAACAAATTAACCTACAATGGAAAATAACTCAAAGTGATACTGTAGAGATGGTGGGTCAGAAGAGCCATTTTCCTTTGTGAAGGGCAGTAATTCTTATTGGAGCCAAGCCCAAAGTGAGAGAAGTTGGTATGTACCATGTGGATTTCAGAATCTTCGAGTTGTAATAATAAAGAATATAACATCAACATTTTGATGATGAGAATGATAAGCACTATTTTTATGGATCCCCTCTTACGCTCCAATCTCTTTATATATCTTGTCTCATTTAATCCTTATAAAAATCACACAAGAGTTGGTATTTCAAAAAAGAGATTCATAGAGGTTAAGTAACTGCCCAAGATCACTTGGTTAATAAGGGATAGAGCAGGATTACACCTCAAATTTCTCTTATTTCTATGTCATTGTTTCCATCCCCCATTAGTCTACATTGCCTGACAGTATTGTCAGATAGAATCCTCTGCTTCCCATGTGCAGGTTGACTGAGGTAACCCCATATCACACTTTGAAGGTCAGCCTTTCACCAACAGCTCAAGTAGTATTTGGCAGCTTTCTGCATCTGCAAGACTGCCTGTATCACTAAACTAGATTACACTTTATATGTCTCAGAAAGGTAGATTATGTCATTGAAATAGAGATACAAAACAATTTCAATCTTGGAGCAGCACCAGACAAGAAAGGAAAAATGGTTGGTAACCTTGAAATCTTGGGGAGGTTCCAAATCAGCAAGGTGATCTTTCCCAAATGATAATACTTGAAAGCCAAGACTATCTTTATAACAATTAGATGTGTATGAGAATTTTTCCAAATGAGAGGTAGCAGATCTCTGTTTCTTCATGTAAGTTATTTTTCTTTACCAGAGCCATGGAAAGGAGGGAAAGTAAGGTTCCACTCCACCCTGTTCTGTCAAGTGTCATGGCAGACTGAGGAGAACTTCATTCAGGACAGTATGTGACACAGATCATTATTATGGACAACATAATGGTGGATAAGATTTCATTCTTGCTGCCAAGGTTTACAAATTGGTTTCTCCCATGCTGGACTACTGCGAATCCTATGCTTTAACCATTTCGTTTTGAAAATCTGCACAAATGACACAGAAGTTTCCTTCTCAGATATATTTGGCTCTTCTTGCCAAAATGGGTCATAGACAACATAATAGGTTCTTAAGGGAAAACAAAAATACTGCATCCTTCTCATTCTTGAAGGAGCTTCAGAGCATTAAAGATTACTTCGCCCTTCCCTCTGTGCCTTAAAAGGAAAGTGTGGCTTGCTGGTACTCACTGTGTTGCAAGGATGAGAGCAACCTAGTTGAGGGTGGGCACCATGAGGTGTAAGCTTCTTGTCTTAATTCAGGTCAAGAATGGACACAGTTCTCTAAGTCATAGAGAAGTTACTGGGCTCCCTTGGTACTTGGCCAGGTGCAGGCAATAAGGAGGGATGGAGCAAGTGAGAAATGAACTGGGCCAGTGGTGTCATAATAGCTGCACTATATTTCCTCATCAGTATAGTAAATGAGAACAGTGATATTTCCCAGCACCAACATAAGTCAATAAACAGCCCACAGAGAGACTATGGCCTTTAGATATACCACTACCTCCTCAGAATAACCAGAAAATGTTACTACGTAACTAGAACAAGATGGGGCACTTGCTAACCTACTTTCTTATTGCTGTAGTAGATTAAATAATCTTTAATGTAAAAAATAAATAAATATCCACAAATGTATCCTTGTATAAGTAAATGAATGAATAAATAGATAAATGGGAAGAAGAGAAAAATCTCCTGTGCAGAAAAATTCAAATTATTTATGTAGATATTCTGCCCTTGAAGAAATAGAGTTTAACTCCTCATTCCTTAAACATGGGCTTAGCAGTGACTTCCTTCCAAAGAGTACAATATGAAAGGAGAGAAAAAAGAATTACTTCACCGAGGAGAAACCTGACATAAACTACCTCAACCAAGTGATCAAAGCCAATATCAACAACAGTAATTTATTTTAATAGTATGTATCTTTGATATGATATGATAAAAATGGCACCAGGATTCCTTGAAACTGTCAAGGTCATCATAACCAAGGAAAGTCTGAGAAACTGCCACAGCCAAGAAGAGTCTACAGACACAGAGACACGACAACTGAAGGTAATGTGGCATTTTGGATGGGAATCATAGACTAGAAAAAAAGGACATTACATAAAAACTAAGGAAATCTGAATAAAACATAGACATTAGTTAATAATAATGCATCAATATTTGTTCATCAATCATAACAAATGTGCCTTACTAATGTAAAATGTTAATAATGGGGGAAACTGTGTGAGAGGTATAGGGGAACACTCTATACCTCCTCCACCATTTTTCTGTATATCTAAAACTTTTCTAAGAAGTAAAGTTTATTTTTTAAAAGAGCGAATAACTAACTAACTAAATAAATGATGCCATTTTTTTTAAGATCCAAAAGCAGTGAGTTGTAATGATAAAATATTTGTCCCATTACTGGTTATGTGTCAAGCAGGCTGCCTCACCTTTCCAAGCGCTCATTTCCATATCTGTAAAGGCAGTGTTGTGTAATGGATAAGAAAATAGTATTAAGTCAGCTAGAGAAAAACAAATACTGTATGTTTTCATTTTTATGTGGAAGCTATAAAACAAAACAAATGAACAAATATAACAAAACAGAAACAGACTCACAGATACAGAGAACAAACTAGTGGTTACCAGAGGGAAGAGGGATGGAAGGAGACGTACAATAGGTAAAGGAGATTAAAAGGTACACACTACTAATTATTAAATAAAATAAGCCCCAGGATGTAATGTACAGCACATGGAATGCAGTCAGTATTTTATAACTTTTATGGTGTGTAAGCCATAAAAATAACGAATCACTATGTTGTACCCCTAAAACTAAGATAATATTGTAACTCAACTATACTAAAATAAATTTTTAAAATGTTTTAAAAAGAAGCATAGGTTTTGGGGTCAGACCACCCTGAGTATTGAGCCTTCATTTCATCATCTAAGTATAATAATATCTATCCATAGAGTTAATGTGAAGATTTAATGCAATAGTGTGTTTGGAAGCATTTAGATAAATGGCAGTAGAAAAGTGTGAGAGATTAATCATTGGAGGAAACTGGACCTTTACCAGGAACAAAGCCCTGTGAACCCTAGTATGAATGGACAAAACATATCAGACATTGCCAGCAGGATAATTTATTCTCAAAGTAGCAGAAAAGACAGAGAGTATAGGGCTAAACCTGAACTTTATAGACAGGGTTTGGGATAGTAGGACTCTTTCTCTTGTCTCCTTCATGACCAAGTCTGATAATCTCTCCCAAGAAGGACTGGGAGCTAAGGAAATGAACCATAGCTGCTTGTCTGGACACTTAGATGAGGACGAACAGGCTGGCAGCACTGTCTTGGACAAATTTATAAAGAAATCAGCTGAGAGTTTTATTTATTTCAGCTGCTTAATGGAGCACATTTTTGTCAGGGGATGCCAAAATCTTCATTCCTTTCAAAAGAATGATTGTTGCACCTCCCTCTTTAGGACCACTCACCTCATGTTTTAAAAAATTTTGGAGAAGAATAAAATGTCTTCCAGAGCATATAGGAGTTGGAGGTTTGGCAGTAAGATTCCCCAAATAGCTTCAGAACTCAAGTCAAAGAATGTACTCCAGGTAGGCCATGGTCACTGCCCTATTGTCCTCCAAAGCCAAACTTCTAGGAGCACTAAGCCAGTGCTACCCTGAGACGCCCCTGCCAAAGATGCAAAATTCAAACCATTGCCCACTCTCTGAATCCTTGAGGGTTACATAATCTTTCATAAAATTTATTCTCATCCTTTTCAACATTCACAAATATTTGTCTAAATCATATTGGGGTCATGGAAGACCCCAGCAATTACAATTCCTCCAATACTGAAAATGGCAAAAGTCAAAGAATGGCTTTGGAGTCAGGTACTCAGCCAGACTTTTCAAAGCAGAGCCAGTTCTGTGCACTCTACCCTCTCTGGCTAGTTCAAAATAAGAGTGAAACCTGAAGAATTCAGGACTGATTGATAACAATTTCCATCCCCTTTGGCTCACTTGTTCCTTTTTTAAAAATTTTATTCTGCTTACCAGCTACTTCTGTTTTCTGATATATAGTGGTGAAACATTACCATCTTATATCTTCTGGTCATCTGGATGTCTAACAAAAAATGTATCTAAAGTATTCATCAAATTCTAATAGAAAGACTAGAATGGGAATCAGACTATACCAACAACTGAAGTTCTGGTTTCCTGTACACTCAAGAGAAGGAAAGTTTCAGGTCTCACTATCACAGACAATATCATCTTTTCTTTCCAATTCCCAATGGCTTTCAACATGCCAGCCCCACTGTGGCATTTTATAAATTCAGCTCTCACCACAGACACATAGATTGGGGAAAGCTAGTTTACACAGCAGAAATCTGGTCTGAGTTAAATGCCTCTCCAATGATTCTGAAAGTGTGATATCTTATATGATGTGTGTTAACTACAGCTGCATACAGTCTCTTGGTATGAGGAGCATTTTTCTGTTTCTCAGCCAACCTATAACCTCTGAATCCCTGATAGTCAGGTTTCCTCATGCCTGACTTGTTCCAGCTACACCAGTGAAATACCCTGTTTAATGCAACTGTGTAAATGGTATATCTGGGAACCCAGGTGCTTCTTTTAGCAGTTGTATTTTCTAATAGCAATAGCAGGGGTCTTAGGTTTGTTTGCTTGATTGGTTTTATTTTCAAATAATTTGCAAGAGAGTAAGCAAAACATTTTAAATGACATACCATCCAGTTAAGTAACATCTAGTCGAGAGGTCAAGCAATTGCAGGTTAGCTAGAAAGGAGTTCAGGTGAGCCCAACTGAAAATTCTTCTTAATCAGAAGACATCAAAGAAGAAAAAACTAGGGAATCAGGTCAAGATGGCAGAGGTGTAGGAAGTGGAGCTCATCTTCTCCCCACAGATACATCAAAAATACATCTACATGTGGAACAACTCTCACAGAACATCTACTGAAAGATGCAGAAGATCTCAGACTTCCAAAAGGGCAAGAAAATCTCCACATAATGGTGTAGGGCAAAAGAAAAGAGAATAAAAAGAGAGCTAGGAATTGGGACAGGACCTGCACCTCTGGGAGGGAGCTGTAAAAGAGGAAATGTTTCACACACTGGAAACTCTACTCATTGGCGGAGACAGAGGGGGAGTTTTGGATAACAGCAACAGGTGTGTGGAAGGCAATACAGAGAGACCTGCACAGAAGGTCAGTGCCAACTGGCACTCCCGAGTCTGAGACACTTGTCTTCTCACCCATTGGGGTGAGTCAGGGCTCAGGAGTGAGGCTCAGGCTTCCAAGGTCAGACCTTGGGGAGAGGACTGGGGTTGGCTAAATGAAGACAGCCTGAGGGGGCTAGGGTGTAGTGTGCCACAACTGAGGGAGTCCAGAAAGAAACCTGGGCACACCAGAGAGACAAGGCAACATTGTTGAGGGTCACATGAGGAGAGGGGTGGGCCTGCCATTCCTCCAGATGCTCATGGGTGGCAGGGCACTGCTTACAAGAGTTACAGAGGTAGCATGTTCCATGACTGCCATCTTGGACTCCAGAGGTGGGTGCTGACTGCTGCTGCTGCTGCCGCTGAGGATCCTGTGAGTGGGTGCAGGTCCCTGCCCCCACCTTTCTGGAACCCTCCAACATAGCCCGCCACCAATGAGGGCCCTGCGATCAACTACCCCAGGAACATGCTCAGCCCCTTGCTGCTGCCAAGGGCCTTGTGATCCCATGCCAACCACTGCCCTCACCTCCCTATGGGTTCAGGGACTGCTGCAGCCACTGCAGAGGGACCCATGGCCTGGAGCCAAACGCTGTCCCCACCTTCTTGGGAGCCTGTGAAAACCATGTACCTGTGCAACTGCACACCCCCTATCAAGGGGATAACTGCCAGCACATGCTAAGGAAAGAGATGGCAAGCATCCAAACTAAAAACAGCCCTCATGCCAAAAAATATTAAACCCACATAAGCTACACAGGGACCCTCCTACATAAAAATAGCTCTCCAAGACTATAGTAGATAATTCTCCTAAACTCACTGACTAAGAGAAATACAAGCAAAATGAAGAAGCAGAGGATCTGTTCTCAGATAAAACACCAAGAAAATTCCCCTGAAGGAACAAACAATGAAACAGACCTCTTCTATCTAATAGACATCAAGTTCAAAAAGGAGGTAAAGAAAAAACTGAAAGAATTAAGAAAGACTATTGACAGAAATACAGATTACTGTAAAGAGAAACTATAAGGAGGATCCAAGAAAAATTAGAAAATTCATTTGCTGAGTTGAAAGCTGAGCTCAAGGCAATGAATAGCAGAATGAATAATGCAGAAGAATGAATAAGTGATCTGGAAGAGAGAATAATGTATATCACCCAATCAGAACAGCAGACAGAAAGCCAAATTAAAAAAATGAAAGTAATATAAGAGACCTATGGGATAACATAAAGTGAGCCAATCTGTGCATAAAAGCGATTCCAGAAGAAGAAGGAAAAGAGGATTGAAAATGTATTCGAAGAAATTATGGCTGAAAATTTCTGAAACATAAAGAAGGAAACAGACATACAGATAAAGGAAGCACAGAGGGTCCCAAACAAGTTGAACCCAAATAGACCTACACCAAGACATATTATAATAAATGTAGCAAAAGTTAAAGAGAGAATCCTAAAGGCAGCAAGAAAAAAACAAAGAACTCTTTACAAGGGAACCCCCATAAAGATATCGGCTGATTTCTTTACAGAAACACTGCAGGCAAGAAGAGAGTGGCAAAATATATTCAAAGTCTTGAAAGAGAAAAATCTGCAACCTAGAATACTCTACCCAGAAAGATGATCATTTAGAATAGGAGAAATGATTTCTCAGACAAGCAAAAACTAGAAGAACACAGCAATGCTAAACTTATCCTAAAAGAAATATTGAAAGGTCATCTTTAAATAGAAAGGAAGAAAGAAGAAATAGGAAAGGAGAAAACCACAATTGGAAAGTCAATCACTTAAATTAGCCAGTATACACATCAAAACAAAACAAAATAAAAGAAAAAAAAACTATTTGTGAAAGCAATGATAAACACAAGGAACAGCAAAAGGATAAACATGAAGATGTAAAAAGGGACATCAAAATAATAAAAGTTGAGAAGGAGAGTAAGAAAATACAGATGCTTTTTCTTTTTAAGAATGTGTTTGACCTTATATGACTATCGGTCTAAAGCAAGCAGATATAGGAAGGTTAACATAATTGAAAAAGAGGGAAAACACAAATCAAAAACATACAATAGATTTACAAAAAGCTAAAAGAAGATAATAAAGACTTAAAATAAAAGTAAATCATCAAACCACAAAAAGAAAAAGAAAGAAACAAAGAATAAGTTGGAAATCAAGGTTTGAAGTGGCAATAAATACATATGTATCAATAATTACCTTAGGGAAAAAAGCTTCAAGATGTCAGAAGAGTAAGATGTGGAGATCACCTTCCTCCACACAAATGCATCAGAAATACATGTATATGTGGAACAACTCCTACAGAACACCTACTGAACGCTGGCAGAAGACCACAGACCTCCCAAAAGACAAGAAACTCCCCAAGTACCTGGGTAGGGCAAAAGAAAAAAGAAGAAAACAGAGACAAAAGAATAGGGATGGAACCTGCAACAGTGGGAGGGAACCATGAAGGAGGAAAGGTTTCTACACACTAGGAAGCCCCTTTGTGGGCAAAGACAGTGGGTGGCGGAAAGGGGAGCTTCAGAGCCACGGAGGAGAGCACAGGGATGTGGAGGGCAAAGCACAGATTCCGGCACGGAGGATCGGTGCCAACCAGCACTCACCAGCCTGAGAGGCTTGTCTGCTCACCTGCCGGGGCTGCTGGGAGCTGGTAGCTGAGGCTCAGGCTTCGGTCAGATCACAGGGAGAGGACTGGGGTTGGCGGCGTGAACACAGCCTTAGGCTGGTCCAACGTCACGATGGCCTCTGCCACCGCAAACGCTCCCCGCATCCATACCCTTCCCGGCCCCCGGCCTGAGTGAGCCAGAGCTCCTGAATCAGCTGCTCCTTTAACCCCGTCCTGTCTGAGCAAAGAACAGACGCCCTCAGGCGACCTACATGCAGAGGTGGGGCCAAATCCAAAGCTGAACACGAGGAGCTGTGCGAACAAAGAAGAGAAAGGGAAACCTCTCCCAGCAGCCTCAGGAGCCACGAATTAAATCTCCACAATCAACTTGATGTACCCTGCATCCGTGGAATACCGAATAGACAACGAATCATCCCAAATTGAGGAGGCAGACTTTGGGAGCAAGATATATTATTTTTTCCCCTTTTCCTCTTTTTGTGAGTGTGTATGTGTATGCTTCTGTGTGAGATTTTGTCTGTATAGCTTTGCTTTCACCATTTGTCATAGGGTTCAGTGCATTCATTTTTTTGTTTGCTTTTTCTTTACTTTTTAAAATTTTTTCTAAATAATTTTTAATTTTAATAACTTTATTTTATTTTATCCTCCTTCTAACTTTCTTTCTTCCTTTATATTTTTTCTCCTTTTTATTCTGAGCTGCGTGGACGAAAGGCTCTTGGTGCTCCAGCCAGGAGCCAGTGCTGTGTCTCTGAGGTGGGAGAGCCAACTTCAGGACACTGGTCCACAAAAGACATCCCAGCGCAACGTAATATCAAATGGTGAAAATTGCCCAGAGATCTCCATCTCAACACCAACACCCAGCTTCACCCAACGACCAGCAAACTACAGTGCTTTACACCCTATGACAAACAACTAGCAAGACAGGAACACAAGCCCACCCATTAGCAGAGAGGCTGCCTAAAATCATAATAAGGCCACAGACACCCCAAAACACACCACCAGACGTGGACCTGCCCAGCAGAAAGACAAGATCCAGCCTCATCCACCAGAACACAGGCACTGGTCCCCTCGACCAGGAAGCCTACACAACCCACGGAACCAACCTTAGCCAATGGGGACAGACACCAAAGACAATGGGAAGTATGAACATGCAGCCTGCAAAAAGGAGACACCAAACACAGTAAAATAAGCAAAATGAGAAGACAGAAAAACACACAGCAGATGAAGGAGCAAGGTAAAAACCCACCATACCTAACAAATGAATAGGAAATAGCCAGTCTACCTGAAAAAGAATTCAGAATAATGACAGTAAAGATGATCCAAAATCTTGGAAGTGGAATAGAGAAAATGCAAGAAACACTTAACAAGGACTTAGAAGAACTAAAGAGGAAACAAGCAATGATGAACAACAAAATAAATGAAATTAAAAATACTCTAGATGGGATCAATAGCAGAATAACTGAGGCAGAAGAACGGTTAAGTGACCTGGAAGATAAAATAGTGAATATAACTACTGCAGAGCAGAATAAAGGAAAAAGAATGTAAAGAACTGAGGACATTCTCAGAGACTTCTGGGACAACATTAAACACACCAACATTCGAATTATAGAGGTTCCAGAAGAAGAAGGGAAAAAGAAAGGGACTGAGAAAATATTTGAAGATATTATAGTTGAAAACTTCCCTACTATGAGAAAGGAAATAGTTAATCAAGTGCAGGAAGCACAGAGGGTCCCATACAGGATAAATCCAAGTAAAACACACCAAGACACATATTAATCAAACTATCAAAAATTAAATACAAAGAAAACATATTAAAAGCAGCAAGGGAGAAACAACAAGTAACACACAGGGAATCCCCATAAGGTAAACAGCTGAACTTTCAGCAGAAACTCTGCTAGCCAGAAGGGAGTGGCAGGACGTATTTATAGTGATGGAGGAGAAAACCCTACAAACAAGATTACTCTACCCAGCAAGGATCTCATTCAGATTTGATGGAGAAATTAAAACCTTTACAGACAAGCAAAAGCTGAGAGAGTTCAGCACCACCAAACCAGCTTTACAACAATTGCTAAAGGGACTTCTCTAGGCAAGAAACACAAGAGAAGGAAGAGACCTACAATAACAAACCCAAAATAATTAAGAAAATGGGAATAGAAACATACATATCAATAATTACCTTAAATGTAAATGGATTAAATGCTCCCACCAAAAGACACAGACTGGCTGAATGGATACAAAAAGAAGACCTGTGTATATACTGTCTACAAGAGATCCACTTCAGACCTAGGGACACATACAGACTGAAAGTGAGGGGATGGAAAAAGATATTCCATGCAAAAGGAAATCAAAAGAAAACTGGAGTAGCAATTCTCATATCAGACAAAATAGACTTTAAAATTAAGACTATTAGAAGAGACAAAGAAGGACACTACATAATGATCAAGGGATTGATCCAAGAAGAAGATATAACAATTGCAAATATTTATGCACCCAACATAGGAGCACATCAATACATAAGGCAAATGGTGACATCCATAAAAGGGGAAATCAACAGTAACACAACTATAATAGGGGACTTTAACACCCCACTTTCACCAATGGACAGATCATCCAAAATGAAAATAAATAAGGAAACACAAGCTTTAAATGATACATTAAACAAGATGGATTTAATTGATATTTATAGGACATTCCATCCAAAAACAACAAAATACACATTTTTCTCAAGTGCTCATGGAACATTCTCCAGGGTAGATCATATCTTGGGTCACAGTGCAAGCCTTGGTAAATTTAAGAAAATTGAAATCATATCAAGTGTCTTTTCTGACCACAATGCTATGAGACTAGATATCAATTACAGGAAAAGATCTGTAAAAAATACAAACACACGGAGGCTAAACAATATATTACTTAATAACCAAGTGATCACTGAAGAAATCTAAGAGAAAATCAAAAAATACCTAGAAACAAATGACAATGGAGACAAGACGACCCAAAACCTATGGAATGCAGCAAAAGCAGTTCTAAGAGGGAAGTTTATAGCAATACAATCCTACCTGAAGAAGCAGGAAAAATCTCAAATAAACAACCTAACCTTGCACCTAAATTGATTAGAGAAAGAACAGAAAATCCCAAAAGTCAGCAGAAGGAAAGAAATCATACAGATCAGAGCAGAAATAAATGAAAAAGAAATGAAGGAAATGATAACAAAGATCAATAAAACTAAAAGCTGGTTCTTTAAGATAAACAAAATTGATAAACCACTAGCCAGACTCATCAACAAAAAAAAAGGGAGAAGACTCAAATCAATAGAATTAGAAATGAAATAGGAGAAGTAATAATTGACACTACAGATATACAAAGGATTCTGAGAGATTACTACAAGCAACTCTATGCCAATAAAATGGACAACCTGGAAGAAATGGACACATTGTTAGAAATGAACAACATGCCGAGACTGAACCAGAAAAAAATAGAAAATATGAACAGACCAATCACAAGCACTAAAATTGAAACTGTGATTAAAAATCTTACAACAAACAAAAGATCAGAACCAGACAGCTTCATAGGCTAATTCTATCAAACATTTAGAGAAGAGCTAACACCTATCCTTCTCAAACTCTTCGAAAATATAGCAGAGGGTGGAGTACTCCCAAACTCATTCTACGAGGCCACCATCATCCGGATACCAAAACCTGGCAAAGATGAAACAAAGAAAGAAAACTACAGGCCAATATCACTGATGAACATAGATGCAAAAATCCTCAACAAAATACTAGCAAACAGAATCCAACAGCACATTAAAAGGATCACACACCATGATCAAGTGGGGTTTATTCCAGGAATGCAAGGATTCTTCAATATATGCAAATCAATAAATGCGATACACTATATCAATAAACTTAAGGAGAAAAACCATATGATCATCTCAATAGAGGCAGAGAAAGCTTTTGACAAAATTCAACACTGATTTATGATAAAAACCCTCCAGAAAGTAGGCATAGAGGGAAATTTCTTTAACATAACAAAGGCCATATATGACAAACTCACAGCCAACATCATGCTCAATGTGAAAACCTGAAAAAATTTCCTCTAAGATCATGAACAAGACAACGTTGCCCACTCTCATCATTATTATTCAACATAGTTTTGGACGTTTTAGCCACAGCAATCAGAGAAGAAAAGGAAATAAAAGGAATCCAAATCAGAAAAGAAGAAGTAAAGCTGTCACTGTTTGCAGATGACATGATACTCTACATTGAGAATCCTAAAGATGCTACCAGAAAACTAGTAGAGATAATCAATGAATTTGGTAAAGTAGCAGGATACAAAATTAATGCACAGAAATCTCTGACATTCCTATACACTAATGATGAAATATCTGAAACTGATATTAAGAAAACACTCCCATTTACCATTGCAATAAAAACTAAAAAAATATCTAGGAAAGACCTACCTAAGGAGTCAAAAGAGCTGTATGCAGAAAACTATAAGACACTGTTAAAAGAAATTAAAAATGATACAAGTAGATGGAGAGATGTACCATGTTCTTGGACTGGAAGAATCAGCATTATGAAAATGACTATACTACCCAAAGCAATCTACAGATTCAATGCAATCCTTATCAACCTATCACTGCCATTTTTCACAGAACTAGAATAAAAAATTTCACAATTTGTATGGAAACACAAAAGACCCTGAATAGTCAAAGTAATCTTGAGAAACAAAAACGGAACTGGAGGAATCAGGCTCCCTGAATTCAGACTATACTACAAAGCTACAGTAATCAAGACAGTATGGTACTGGCACAAAAACAGAAATATAGATCAATGGAACAAGACAGAAAGCCCAGAGATAAACCCATGCACATATGGTCACCTTATGTGTGGTAAAGGAAGCAAGAATATACAGTGGAGAAAAGACAGCCTCTTCAATAAATGTTGCTGGGAAAACTGGTCAGGTACATGTAAAAGTATGAAATTAGAACACTCCCTAACACCATGCACAAAAATAAACTTAAAATGGATTAAAAACCTAAATGTAAGGCCAGACACTATAAAACTCTTAGAGGAAAACATAGGCAGAACACTCTATGACATAAATCACAGCAAGATCCTTTTTGACCCACCTCCTAGAGAAATGGAAATAAAAACAAAAATAAACAAATGGGACCTAATGAAACTTCAAAGTTTTTGCACAGCAAAGGAAACCATAAACAAGACCAAAAGACAACCCTCAGAATGGGAGAACATATTTGCAAATGAAGCAATTGACAAAGGATTAATCTCCAAATTTACAAACTGCTCATGCAGCTCAATATCAAAAAAACAAACAACCCAATCCAAAATGGGCAGAAGACCTAAACAGACATTTCTCCAAGGAAGATATACAGATTGCCAACAAACACAAGAAAGCATGCTCAACATCATTAATCATTAGAGAAATGCAAATCAAAACTACAATGAGATATCATCTCACACCAGTCAGAATGGCCATCATCAAAAAATCTAGAAACAATAAATGCTGGAGAGGGTGTGGAGAAAAAAAAACACTCTTGCACTGTTAGTGGGAATGTAAATTGATACAGCCAGTATGGAGAACAGTATGGAGGTTCTTTATAAAACTAAAAATAGAATTAGCATATGACCCAGCAATCCCACTACTGGGCATGTACCCTGAGAAAAGCATAATTCAAAAAGAGTACCAAAATGTACCAAAATGTTCATTGCTGCTCTGTTTACAATAACCAGGAGATGGAAGCACCCTAAGTGTATATCAACAGATGAATGCATAAAGAAGATGTGGCACATATATACAATGGAATATTACACAGCCATAAAAAGAAATGAAACTGAGTTATTTGTAGTGAGGTGGATGGACCTAGAGTCTGTCATACAGAGTGAAGTAAGTCAGAAAGAGATAAACAAATACTGTATGCTAACACATATATATGGAATCTAAGGCAAAAAAAAGAGGTCCTGAAGAACCTAGGGGTAAGACGGGAATAAAGACACAGACCTACTAGAGACTGCACTTGAGGATATGAAGATGAGGAAGGGTAAGCTGTGAAAAAGTGAGAGAGTGGCATGGACATATATACACTACCAAACATAGAATAGATAGCTAGTTTGAAGCAGCCGCATGGCATAGGTAGATCTGCTCGGTGGTTTGTGATCACCCAGAGGGGTGGGATAGGGAGGTTGGGAGGCAGGGAGTTGCAAGAGGGAAAACATATGGGAACGTATGGATATTTATAACTGATTCACTTTCTTATAAAGCAGAAACTAACACACCATTGTAAAGCAATTATACTCCAATAGAGGTGTTAAAAAAAAATCTTCCAACAAACAAAAATCAAGGACCAGATGGTTTCACAGGCGAATTTTGTCAAACATTTAGAGAAGAGATAACACCTATCCTTCTCAAACTCTTCCAAAATATAGCAGAGGGAGGAACACTCCCAAACTCATTCTACGAGGCCACCATCACCCTGATACCAAAACCAGACAAAGATGTCACAAAGAAAGAAAACTACAGGTCAATATCACTGATGAACATAGATGCAAAAATCCTCAACAAAATACTAGCAAACAGAATCCAACAGCACATTAAAAGGATCACACACTATGATCAAGTGGGGTTTATTCCAGGAATGCAACAATTCTTCAATATATGCAAATCAATCAACACGATACACCATATTAACAAATTGAAGGAGAAAATCCATATGATCATCTCAATAGATGCAGAAAAAGCTTTAGACAAAATTTGACACCCATTTATGATAAAAACCATCCAAAAAGTAGGAATAGAGGGAACTTTCCTCAACATAATAAAGGGCATATATGACAAACTCACAGTCAACATTGTCCTCAATGATGAAAATGTGAAATCATTTCCACTAAAGTTAGGAATAAGACAAGGTTGCCTACTCTCACCACTATTATTTAACAGTGTTTTGGAAGTTTTACTCACAGCAATCAGAGAAGAAAAAGAAATCCAAATCGGAAAAGAAGACGTAAAGCTGTCACTGTTTTCAGATGACATGGTACTCTACCTAGAGAATCCTAAAGATGCTACCCCAAAACTACTAGAGCTAATCAATGAATTTTGTTAAGTAGCAGGATACAACATTAATGCACGGAAATCTTCTGCATTCCTATACACTAATAATGAAAAATCTGAAAAAGAAATTAAGGAAACACTCCCATTTACCAGTGCAACAAAAAGAATAAAATACCTAGGAATAAACCTACCTAAGTAGACAAAGGGCCTGTATGCAGAAAACTATAAGACACTAATGAAAGAAATTAAAGATGTTACAAACAGATGGAGAGATATACCATGTTCTTGGATTGGAAGTATCAACATTGTGAAAATGACTATATTACCCAAAGCAATCTACAGATTCAGTGCAATCTCTATCAAACTACCACTGGCATTCTTCACAGAACTATAACAAAAAATTTCACAATTTGTATGGAAACACAAAAGACCCTGAATAGCCAAAGCAATCTTGAGAAACAAAAATGGACATGGAGGAATCAGGCTCCTTGACTTCAGATGAAACTACAAAGCTACAGTAATCAAGACAGTATGGTACTGGCACCAAAACAGAAATATAGATCAATGGAACAGGAGAAAAAGCCCAGAGATAAACCCAAGCACTTATGGTCCCCTTATTTTTGATAAAGGTGGCAAGCATTTATAGTGGAGAAAAGACAACCTCTTCAATAAGTAGTGCTGGGAAAACTGGACAGCTATATGTAAAAGAATGAAATTAGAACACTCCCTAACACCATACACAAAAATAAACTCAAAATGGATTAAAGAGCTAAATGTAAGGCCAGACACTATCAAACTCTCAGAGGAAAACATAGGCCGAACACTCTATGACATAAGTCACAGCAAGATCCTGTTTCACCCTCCTAGAGAACTAGAAATAAAAACAAAAATAAACAAATGGGACATAATGAAACTTAAAAGCTTTTGCACAGCAAAGGAAACCATAAACAAGATGAAAAGACAACCCTCAGAATGGGAGAAAATATTTGCCAATGAAGCAACTGAGAAAGGATTAATTTCCAAAATTTACAAGCCACTCATGCAGCTCAATATCAAAAAAACAAATAACTTAATCCAAAAAAGGGCAGAAAACCTAAACAGACATTTCTCCAAAGAAGATATACAGATAGCCAACAAACATATGAAAGGATGCTCATCATCACTAATCATTAGAGAAATGCAACTCAAAACTACAAGGAGGTATCACCTCACACAATTCAGAATGGTCATCATCAAAAAGTCTGCAAACAATAAATGCTGGAGAGGGTGCAGAGAAAAGGGAACCCTCTTGCACTGTTGGTGGGAATGTAAATTGATACAGCCACTATGGAGAACACTATGGAGATTCCTTTAAATAATAAAATTAGAACTACCATAAGACCCAGCAATTCCACTACCTGGCATATACCGTGAGAAAAGCATAATTCAAAAAGAGTCATGTACCAAAACGTTCATCGCAGTTCTATTTACAATAGCCAGGAGATGGAAGCAATCTAAGTGTACATCAACAGATGAATGCATAAAGAAGATGTGGCACATATATACAATGGAATATTACCCAGCCATAAAAAAGTGAAATAGAGTTATTGTAATGAGGTGGGTGGACATAGAATCTGCCATACAGAGTGAAGTTAGTCAGAAAGAGGAAAACAAATTCCATATGCTAACACATATGTATGGAATCTAAAAAAAAAAAGGGGGTTCTGAAGAACCAAGGGGCAGGACAGCAACAGAGACGAAGACCTAGAGAATGGACTTGAGGACACGGGGAGGGGGAAGGGTAAGCTGGGACAAAGTGAGAGAGTGGCATGGACTTATAAATACTACCAAATGTAATATAGATAGCTAGTGGGAAGCAGCCACATAGCACAGGGAGATCAGCTGGGTGCTTTGTGATCACCTAGCGGGGTTTGATAGGGAGGATGTGAGGGAGACGTAAGAGGGAGAGGATATGGGGTATATGTATATGTATAGCTGATTCACTTTGTTATAAAGCAGAAACTTACACACCATTGTAAAGCATTTATACTCCATAAAGATATTTTAAAAAATTAATTCATGTGGAACAGTTTTCATATAAAACTAAATGGAGCAAACAAAAGCTGCAAGAAAGATTCTCACATAACCCAGTAGAATGGGAAACAAAAAGCATAGAATCAGGACCTCCACACCTATGTAGCATCTGAAATGAAGAGAAGATCCACACAGTTTGACCCTTGCCCTGGGGAGTAAGCAGGTCAAGCCACAGTATAGTTGTCCTCATCCTATGTTCCTATGCAGAGGAGATAATCCCCCTTGGCTGCTGGGAGAAATGTTGGGACACATAGACTTGTTTTAGTAGCCTAGATTCTACTCATGAAGAGTGCATAGGTACCGGTTTGCCAACAAAGAGTGGAAAGAGCTCTGCATTGGCAGCTGCCACTTTGCCATGCTCCCTGATCCAAACAGGGCAAACACCCCATCTCTGCTCATTCCACACAACAGCTTGGTTCAGGATCTGGGCCAGCAAGTCCCTGGGAAAAGGCTTAGTCTAGCTACATAAAGACAGTGTGGGAGCCTGAGTTGTGTTCCAGGTGGGGCAGCAGTGACCATTGTCAGTGTTTACTGAAGCCATGCCTTTGGAACCACCCTGATCAATGTGCCTTGTCCCAGCTCTCAGCGAACACTCAGGCCCCACCAACTCCATATCACAGCTTGGCACTTGATTTGGGGCAGATATGTCCTGGAGGAAGACTCAATCTGAGGATGCAGAGGAGGCTTAGTGACCTGGGGTGTGGTCCAGTTGTGGCAGTGGCAGTCTGTTAGCTATGGGGTATATGAATACGTAGAGCTGATTCACTTTGTTATAAGCAGAAACTAACACACCATTGTAAAGCAATTATACTCAATAAAGATGTTTAAAAAATCAATAAATGTGTATTTTGTTATGTTAATGAGATGACTTTGGGGCCCCACCTAAGGAAGAGGGGTGGTTGCCAATAGAACAAACTCTGTGATTAAAGGGCTGGAATTTTCAGTCCCACCCCTCTGACCTTGGGGGAGTGGAGAAGGGGTGGAGATTGAATCAGTTGCCAATGGCCAATGAGTTCATCAATCATGCCTAAATAATGAGGTCTCCATAAAACCCCAAAAGGACAGGGTTTGGAAAGCCTCCGAGTTGGAGGTGCTGAGATGGTGAAATGCCTGGAAAGAGTATGGAAGCTCTGCACCCTTTCCCAATACCTTGCCCTGTGCATCTCTTTCATCTGGCTGTTCCTGAATTATATCGTTTTGCAATAAATTGGTAATCTAGTAAGTAAAATATTGCTCTGAGTTCTGTGAGTTGCTCTAGCAAATTAATTGAACCCAAGGAAGGGGTCATTGGAACCTCTGATGTATAGCCAGTCAATCAGAAATATAGGTAACAACCTGGGCATGCAACTGGCATCTGAATTTAATCTTGTAGTGTTGAATCCCTGACCTCTGGAATCTAATGCTATCTCTGGGTAGATAATGTCAGAATTGAGTTGAATTCTCAGACACTCTGCTGGTGTCCAAGAATTGTTTGTTGATGTGTTGGGAATTGGGTCCAGGAACCAAAAAGAGGCTCAAATTGATAGTTGTTATTATTATTTTGTTTTTGTGCAGTTGAAAATAAAATTTTACTAAATACCAAATCACAATTTAAAAGGAACATTAACAATTAGGAGAAAGATATCCAGGCTGAGGAAGGATCAGTTAACCAAATTGTACAATTAATTGCTGGAAAAATGGGAGTAATTTGCTGTGAACAAAGCAGGAAGCAGATTGGTAAAGAAAAGAAACATACTTATTATCTGGAAAGGTGAAGTTCTGTCATGTATACAAAATAGGGAATAGATTTATTGTATGAAAACCTAGATTTTTAGAAGATAATCATTCTCATGCATTGATGAACAGAAATTTTTTTTTTTTTTTTTTTGCAGTACGCGGGCCTCTCACTGTTGTGGCCTCTCCTGTTGTGGAGCACAGGCTCCGGACGCACAGGCTCAGTGGCCATGGCTCACGGGCCCAGACGCTCCGTGGCACATGGGATCTTCCCGGACCGGGGCACGAACCCGTGACCCCTGCATCGGCAGGCGGACTCTCAACCACTGCGCCACAAGGGAAGCCCCCAGAAAATTTTAAATGTGCAAAACTTTCTACTTTCATACTCAGACCAAGCTCTGTTGACCTAGATCTGCTCACTATTTTGGGTTTTTTGTTTGTTTGTTTTGACTACACATACTGCTTCTCATTGCTGTTGCTCATTTTCAGCTTTGATCTCATGGACTTCCTTAGATCAGTGCCTTAGAAATTTGAAACAGTCAAAAGGTTAGTATGATTTGGTTCCTTGGTCATTTTAGTGGCTTTTTAAAAGCTTTTATTTTGTGTCTTTTATATAGTGATGGTATGGGAAGAGGCTAAGATGAAAAATTTGAACGGTGGCGGAGGCAGCCTTAGTCCTTATTCTGGTAATTACCATCAGTCTCTAATACTACAAGCTCCTTATCTTTAGAAAGAAATGAATAAAGATAGTTGTTGTAACCTCACGTAAAAGGGCTGTTTTCATCTATGTTTTATCAGTTTGACTTCATGCCTGAATGGGTGACAGTGAAAGAACAAGGTCTAGAGCTCATAGTATGAGTATCTTGATGCCAAGATTACTGATGCATTTAATATGGCCCTCAAAGTAGTATTATCACTTGTGGTTGACTATGAACACTGAATCTTATTCTTCAAATGTAAACCATGGTCCTGGCAGAGTCTATAGATGCTCTATGCCAGAGCTCTTATTTAGTGTGTCTGCTTAATAAATCTGACCCAAATGTGACATTAATAAAGTGCTCCGTGTGAACTGACAGAAGAGTACTTAGTTTCCTAATAGTCCTGTGTGATTGTTTAACTAGTAAGTTGGTATGTAGGTGTTACATTCTTGGGAAGGGAACAGGTGCAAGTTTAAGGGTCTTCCAGAAAAAAAGGCAAGCACAAAAGCAAAGATTTACCAACCTCATGCCTGGGACTGGGAAGTTTCATTGTAATCTGCTGCACTGCTCCTGTGTTTTCTGTCAAATGAGTTTCATTGCTGTAGGCAAGTAGCTAGATCAATCTGTTGGTGATGTTTGTTTCACTGTTGATCTGTCACATATGCAAGAGTGTAAGGATGTATAATGTGGACAAGGAGCTGAGCGTAATTTTGTATGTGCCAGATGGGAGGGTGTGATATGGTCGCCCCTGACTTTGGCAGCAACTAGCTTAGAATGTTGTTCAGATACAAAAGCATCTCTTCACTACTGTATACAATTAATTACATGACATCAGCTTATGGTTTGCTATAAATAGCCACTGATTTGTCTTCATTTACATTTTCAAGAATCTTTTGTTGGATATATACTCAGGAATGGAATTGCTGGATCATAATGGTAGTTCTGTTTTTAGTTTTTTAAGGAACCTCTATTCTGTTTTCCAAACTGCTCCACCAATTTACATTCCAACCAACAGTGTAGGAGTCTTCCCTTTTCTCCACACTTTATCCAGCATTTATTATTTGTGGACTTTTTGATGATAGCCATTCTGACTGGTGTGAGATGCTATCTCACTGTGGTTTTGATTTGCATTTATCTGATGTAAGTAATGTAGAGTATTTTTTCATGTGCTGTTAGCCAACTATATGTCTCCTTTATAAAAATATCTATTCAGGTCTTTTGCCCCTTTTTTGATTGGGTTGTTTGGTTACTTAGTATTGAGTTATTTGGATATTTTGTATATTAACCCCTTGTCAGTCGCAGCATTTGTAAATATTTTTTCACATTCTATAGGTTGTCTTTTTGTTTTGTCGATGGTTTCCTTGGCTGTGCAAAAGCTTTTAAATTTGAATAGGTCCCATTTGTTTATTTTTGCTTTTATTTATTTTGCCTTAGAAAACTGATCTAAAAAAATATTGCTACAATTTATGTCAAAGAGTGTTGTGCCTATGTTATCTTCTAGGATTTTTATGGTGTCACGTCTTCAATTTATATCTTTAAACCATTTTCAGTTTATTTTTGTATATGGTGTGAGGAAATGTTCTAATTTTATTGTTTTACATGAAGCTGTCCAGCTTTCCCAGCACCACATCTTGAAGGGACTGTCTTTTATCCATGATATATGCTTGCTTCCTTTGTTGTAGATTAATTGGCCATAGGTATGTGGGTTTATTTCTGGGCTCTGTATTCTGTTCCATTGATTTATGTGTCTGTTTTTTGTGCTAATACCACGCTGTTTTGATTACTGTAGCTTGAGTTGCCCGATTTGTTGGCATAGGACTGTTCATTGTATTCTCTTATAATTTTTTGTATATCTGTGGTATTAGTTGTTATTTCTCCTCTTTTGTTTCTTATTTTGTTTGGGTCTTCTCTCATTTCTTCTTGGTGAGCCTGGCCAGATGTTTGTCAATTTTGTTTATCTTTTCAAAAAACCAACTCTTGGTTTCATTGATCTTTTCTATTTTTAAAAATCTCTACTATATTTCCTCTCTGATATTTATTATTTCTTTCCTTCTGCTGACTTTGGGCTTTGTTTGTTATTCTTCTAATTCTTTTAGGTGGTAGATTAGGTTGTTTGAGTTTTTCTTGTTTCTTGAGGAAGGCCTGTATTGCTATGAACTTCCCTCTTAGAACTTCTTTTTCTACATCCCATAGATTTTGTAAAGTAGTGTCTTCATTGATGTTTTTCTTGAGATATTTTCTAATTTCCTCTGATTTCATCATTGGCCCAATGATTTTTTAGTAGCATGTTGTCTAAACTCCATGTGTTTGTTCTTTTCCCTTTTTTCTTTTAGTACAGTTTCATATAGTTGTGGTCAGGAACAACACTTCATATATTTTCTACCCTCTTAAATTGTTGAGGCTTGTTTTGTGAGCTAGTATGTGGTCTATCCTGGAGAACATCCCATGCACACTTGAATAGAATATGTATTCTGCTTTTTTTGGTTGTAGTGTCTTGCAGATATCAAGTAAGTCCAACTGGTCTATTGTGTCATTGGCTCTTGTGACTCTATGTTATGTTTTTGATTTGTGGTTACCATGTTGTCCATGGTTACCATGTTGGTTACCATGCATGTTGGTCCATAATGA
The DNA here is from genome assembly GCF_963455315.2 of Globicephala melas. NCBI lineage: Eukaryota > Metazoa > Chordata > Mammalia > Artiodactyla > Delphinidae > Globicephala > Globicephala melas. The sequence continues at coordinate 82,630,460 of NC_083321.1, forward strand.
TACTTGCTTTAAACTGATAGTCATTTAAATTCAAACACATTCTAAAAGATCTATTTTTTCCTACTCCCCTCCCCCACCTTTTGCATTTTTGATGTCATATTTTACAACTTTGGGCTTATCCCTTTTCTGTTTAGTGTAATGATCTTTGCTTTCACAACTTTTTTTTTTTAATCTATGTACTGGCTTATTTAAGTGATCTTCAATCCTTACTATATATTTGTCTTTCCTAGTGGGATTTCCCTTTTCTATAGATTCTTACTTATTTTACATTTAGAGAAGACCTTTCAATATTTCTCTTAGGGTAAGATTAGTATTGGTGAATTCTTTTAGCTTTTCTTGTCTGATAAATTCTCACCTTTTCTATTCTAAATGATAATATTGCTGGGTAGAGTATCCTAGGTTGTAGATTTTTCCCTTTCAGTACTTTGAATATATCATGCCACTCCCACCTGAACTGCAAAGTTTCCACAGAGAAATCTTCTGATAGCCTTATAGAGGATCTTTGTATATGACTCTTTGTTTTTCTCTTGCTGTCTTTAGAATTCTCTATCTTTAATTTTTGCTATTTTAATTATGATGTGTTTTGTTGTAGGTCTGCTTGGATTCATCTTATTTGGGGCCTTATGTTCTTCCTGTACCTAGATACAATAAGTTCCCTACATATGAACTTTCAAGTTGTGAACTTTCAAAGATGCCAACATGTGTTCCATCAATGTCAGGTGTAAGTAAAATTGCAGCTTGCCCTCCATTTTCTATTGCTGATGATCCTTCACCTCTACCATCTCCCACCTCCTCTCCCTCCTCCAATCAGTAACTCTTCTTGCCTGTTCACTTGATGCCACCCCCTGAATACCAGCTGTTGTACTGTACTAATGTACTTTTAAAGGTAATGTACTGTAAGATTAAAAATGTCTTTTTTATTTTTTGTGTTTGTTTTTTATGTATTATTTGTGTGAAAAGTATTGTAAACCTATTACAGTACAGTACTATATAGGCAATTGTGTTAGTTGTGTACCCAGGCTAACTTTGTTGGACTTATGAACAAATTGGACTTACAAATGTGCTCTCAGAATGGAACTCATTTGTATGTAGGGGGCTTATTGTATCTGTTTCCTTCTTTAGGTTTAGGAAGTTTTCTTCAAATACATTTTAGATTCCCCCCTCTCTCTTTTCTCATTCTGGAACACTTCTTATGCCTAGGTTGACACATTTTATAGTATCCCGTAGATCTTACATGTTGCCTTCATTTATTTTTTCATTTGTCTTTCTGGTTACTGTTCTAATTGGGTGATTTCCATTATTCTATCTTCCAGATCACTTATTCCTTCTTCTGTGTCATTTAGTCTGCTATTTATTGCTTCTAGATTGGTTTATGTTTCAGAAATTGAATTGTCTATTTTTGATCAGTTCATCTTTATAGTTTCTAGTTCATTGTTACAGTGATCTGCTTTTCTATCAATAACTTTTCTTGATTAAGTTAGTGTTTTTATTACCTCATTTTTGAACTCAAGGTCTGGTAGATTGGTGAACTCTACTTCATTATTTGTTTTTTTAAGGGATATTTCTTGTTCTTTAAATTAGGAGTAGTCTCTCTGTCTTTTCATTTTACTTAATTTCTCTGTCTCTATGAATTTAGAAGAAACAGTTATCTTCTATGGTCTTGAGGGAGTGTTTTATGTCAGAGCATCCCTGCGTAGACTCTGGGTGTCCAATGTCTTTGGTGTGAGAGTGGTTTTGATGTTATGGCCAGTCAAATCTTTCCTCAGGGTGTGCTGGGAGCTGTCACCTTGATAGGAGGTGTTGGAGCATCTAAACATTCTGCAGGGTGTGAGGCAGGACTTCTTTTCTGCTCAGTGGCTGTTACCACACAATATCAGAAGGAGGATCTCCTCCCCAGTTGTTGGAGCAGAAGGCCTGAGGATCAGGCTCAAGCAGGCTCTGTTCCTCTTGAGTGTGTGCCCTGCCCTAAAGTAAGAAAGTGCTGAAGAAAGTGAGGGTGTCTGATCTTCCCACTTAAGGTGGGAAATGAGCTGCAGACTGGAGTGGTGAGCAGCCTTGCTGAGCATCAGAAGAGTGACCTAATAGAGCAAATCTGCAAGGACTGGAAAGTGAATTACAACAGGAGAAAATCAGACTTCTATGCAGTGGATGCCTGATGCATTTTTAGAAGCCCAAGACTTGGGAAAATCCAATTATATGTTCCACTAAAGATACCATTTGCAGAGAAGCTTCAAGATGTTGGAAGAGTAAGATGTGAAGATCACCTTCATCTCCACAAATACATCAGAAATACATCTACATGTGAAACAACTCCTACAGAACACCTACTGAACGTTGGCAGAAGACCTCAGACCTCCCAAAAGGCAAGAAACTCCACACATACCTGGGAAGGGCAAAAGAAAAAGAAAAAACAGAGACAAAAGAATAGGGATGGGACCTGCACCATTGGGAGTGAGCTGTGAAGGAGGAAAGGTTTCCACACACTAGGAAGCCCCTTTTCAGGCAGAGAATGTGGTGGTGGAGGGGGAAACTTTGGAGCCACGGAGGAGAGCGCACCAACAGGGGTGCGGAGGGCAAAGCAGAGAGATTCCCACACAGAGGATTGGTGCCGACCAGCACTCACCAGCCTGAGAGGCTTGTCTGCTCACCACCTGGGGTGGGCGGGGGCTGGGAGCTGAGGCATGGGCTTCAGAGGAGGCAGTCCGGGAAAATGTCTGGAGCTTTTACCAAGGGAAAAATAGATAGCTAGTGGGAAGAAGCCGCATAGCATAGGGAGATCAGCTCGGTGCTTTGTGACCACCTAGAGGGGTGGGATAGGGAGGGTGGGAGGGAGGGAGACTCAAGAGGGAAGAGATATGGGGACATATGTATATGTATAACTGATTCACTTTGTTATAAAGCAGAAACTAACACACCATTGTAAAGCAATTATACTCCAATAAAGATGTTAAAAAGAAAAAAGAAAAAAACAAAGCAAGGCCCATGCACACACAAAGGTCTGATGCACCACTTCTGTAGACATCTGTGGGTCTGCTCAGATGCAGACAAAGTTTGCATCCCCTTCTTTGTTGTGGTCCTCCCATATCTAGTGCAAGGCTGTGGCATGTAGTGGGTGGAGCTGGAGTGCTTGCTAGACTGTGCAGGCATAGTGGCTGCAGGATCTAAAGTGGCCATGCTGCCACCAGAGATCTGGGCTGTCCCTGTGGCACTGATTAAGCTAGTGCTGACACTGGCTGCCACTGCCCCAACTGGACCACAGTCCAGGCCACTAAGCCTCCTCTGCATCCTCAGATTGAGTCTTTCTCCAGGACCTGTCTTCCCCAAATCAAGTGTCAAGCTGTGGTGTGGAGTGGGAGGGGCCTGAGTGTTCGCTGAGAGCTGGGACAAGGCACACTGATCAGGGTGGTTCCAATGGCATGGCCTCAGCAAACAATGTCAATGGCCACTGCTGCTCCACCTGGAACACAACCCAGGCTCCCACACTGTCTTTGTGTAGCTAGACCAAGTCTTTTCCCAGGGACTTGCTGGCCCAGATCCTGAACCAAGCTGTTGTGTGGAATGAGCAGAGATGGGGTGTTTGCCCTGCTTGGATCAGGGAGCATGGCAAAGTGGCAGCTGCCAATGCAGAGCTCTTTCCACTCTTTGTTGGCAAACCGGTACCTATGCACTCTTCATGAGTAGAGTCTAGGCTACTAAAACCAGTCTATGTGTCCCAACATTTCTCCCAGCAGCCAAGGGGGATTATCTCCTCTGCGTAGGAACATAAGATGAGGACAACTATACTGTGGCTTGACCTACTTACTCCCCAGGGCAAGGGTCAAACTGTGTGGATCTTCTCTTCCTTTCAGATCCTTCGCAGGGGTGGAGGTCTTGATTCTATGCTTTTTGTTTCCCATTCTACTGGGTTATGTGAGAATCTTTCTTGCAGCTTTTGTTTGCTCCATTTAGTTTTATATGAGAATTATTCCACATGAATTTATTTTTTTAAACATCTTTATGGAATATAAATGCTTTACAATGGTGTGTAAGTTTCTGCTTTATAACAAAGTGAATCAGCTATACATATACATATACCCCATATCCTCTCCCTCTTGCGTCTCCCTGACATCCTCCCTATTCCACCCCTCTAGGTGGTCAGAAAGCACAAAGGTGACCTCCCTGTGCTATGTGGCTGTTTCTCACTAGCTCTCTGTTTTACATTTGGTTAGTGTATTTATGTCCATGCCACACTCTCTCTTCACCCCAGCTTACCATTCCCCCTCCCCATGTCCTCAAGTCCTTTCGCTATGTCTGCGACTTTATTCCTGTCCATCCCATAGGCTTTGCAGAACTTTTTTTTTTTTAGATTCCATATATATGTGTTAGCATACAGTATTTGTTTTTCACTTTCTCACTTATTTCACTCTGCATGACAGACTAAAGTCGATCAACCTCACTACAAATAACTCAATTTTATTTCTTTTTATGGCTGAGTAATATTCCATTGTGTATATTTGCCACATCTTCTTTATCCATTCATCTGTTGATGGACACTTCAGTTACTTCCATGTCCTGGCTAGTGTTAAAAGAGCTGCAATGAACATTGTGGTACATGACTCATTTTGAATTATGGTTTTATCAGGGTATATGCCCAGTAGTGGGATTGCTGGGTTGTATGGTAGTTCTATTTTTCGGTTTTTTAAGGAACTTCCATACTATTCTCCCTAGTGGCTGTAATAATTTACATTCCCACCAACAGTGCAAGAGAGTTCCCTCTTCTCCACACCTTTCCAGCATTAACTGTTTGTAGACATTTTGATGATGGCCATTCTGCCTGGTGTGAGGTGATACCTCACTGTAGTTTTGAGCCGCATTTCTCTAATGACTAGTGATGATGGCATTCTTTCATGTGTTTGTTGACTATCTGTATATCTTCTTTGGAGAAATATCTGTTTAGGTCTTCTGCCCATTTTTGGACTGGTTTGTTTTATGGTTTTTGTTTTTGTTTTTTTTTTTTTGATATTGAGCTGCATGAGCAGCTTGTAAATTTTGGAGATTAATCCTTTTTCAATGGCTGCATTTGCAAATATTTTCTCCCATTCTGAGGGTTTTTCTTTTTGTCTTGTTTATGTTTTCATTTGCTGTGCAAAAGCTTTTAAGTACCATTAGGTCACATTTGTTTATTTTTGTTTTTTATTTCCATTTCTGTAGGAGATGTGTCAAAAAGGATCTTGATCTGATTTATGTCATAGAGTGTTCTGCCTATGTTTTCCTCTAAGAGTTTTATAGTGTCTGGCTTTATATTTAGCTCTTTAATCCATTTTGAGTTTATTTTTGTTTATGGTGTTAGGCAGTGTTCTAATTTCATTCTTTTACATGATGTTGCCCAGTTTTCCCAACACCACTTATTGAAGAGGCTGTCTTTTCTCCACTGTATATTCTTGCCTCCTTTATCAAATAAAGGTGACCATATGTGCATGGGTTTATCTCTGGGTTTTCTATCCTATTCCATTGATCTATATGTCTGTTTTTGTGCCACTACCATACTGCCTTGATTACTGTAGCTTTGTAGTATAGTCTGAAGTCAGGGAGCCTGATTGCTCCAGCTCCATTTTTCTTTCTCAACATTCCTTTGGCTATTTGGGGTCTTGTGTTTCCATACAAATTGTGAAACTTTGTTCCAGTTTTGTGAAAAATGCCAGTGGTAATTTGATAGGGATTGCATTGAATCTGTAGATTGCTTTGGGTAGCATAGTCAGGTTCACAGTGTTGATACTTCCAATTCAAGAACATGGTATATCTCTCCATCTACTTGTATCATCTTTAATTTCTTTCATTAGTGTGTTATAATTTTCTGCATACAGGTCTTTTTTCTCCTTAGGTAGGTTACTCCTAAATATTTTATTCTTTTTGTTGCAGTGGTAAATGGGAGCGTTTCCTTAATTTCACTTTCATATTTTTCATCATTAGTGTATAGGAATGCCAGAGATTTCTGTGCATTAGTTTTCTGTCCTGCCACTTCACCAAATTCATTGATTAGCTCTAGTAGTTTTCTGGTAGCATCTTTAGGATTCTCTATGTATAGTATCATGTCATCTGCAAACAGTGACCGCTTTTCTTCTTTTCCAATTTGGATTCATTTTCTTTCTTTTTCTTCTCTGATTGCTGTGGCTAAAACTTCCAAAACACTGTTGAATAAGAGTGGTGAGAGTGGACCACCTTGTCTTGTTCCTGATCATAGACGAAATGGTTTCAGTTTCTCACCATTGAGAACGAGCTTGGCTGTGGGTTTGTCATATATAGCCTTTATTATATTGAGGTAAGTTCCCTCTGTGCCTGCTTTCTGGAGGGTTTTTATCATAAATGGGTGTTGAAGTTTGTCTAAAGCTTTTTCTGCATCCATTGAGATGATCACATGGTTTTTCTTCTTCAATTTGTTAATATGGTGTATCACATTGATTGACTTGCATATATTAAAGAATCCTTGCATTCCTGGGATAAACCCCACTTGATCGTGGAGTATGATACTTTTAATGTGCTGTTGGAGTCTCTTTGCTAGTATTCTGTTGAGGATTTTGGTCCTGGGCTTTTGTTTGTTGGAAAATATTTAATCACACTCTTAATTTCAGTGCTTGTGATTGGTCTGTTTATATTTTCTATTTCTTCCTGCTTCAGTCTTGGAAGGTTGTGCTTTTCTAAGAATTTGTCCATTTCCTCCAGGTTCTCCATTTTATTGGCATATAGTTGCTTGTTGTAAACTCTCATGATGCTTTGTATTTCTGCAGTGTCAGTTGTTACTTCTTTTTCATTCCTAATTCTTTTGATTTGAGTCTTCTCCCCTTTTTGCTTGATGAGTGTGGCTCATGGTTTATGAAATATTTTATCTTCTCAAAGAACCATCTTTTAGTTTTATTGATCTTTGTTATCATTTCCTTCATTTGTTTTTCATTTATTTCTGATCTGATCTTTATGATTTCTTGCCTTCAGCTAACTTTGGGGTTTTTGTTCTTTTTTCTCTAATTGCTTTAGGTGTAGGATTAGGTTACTTATTTGAGATGTTTCTTGTTTCTTGAGGTAGGATTGTATTGGTATAAAATTCCCTCTTAGAACTGCCTTTGCTGCATCCCATAGGATTTTTTTTTTTTTTTGTGGTATGCAAGCCTCTCACTGTTGTGCGCCTCTCCCGTTGTGGAGCACAGGCTCCAGACGCACAGGCTCAGTGGCCATGGCTCATGGGCCCAGCTGCTCCACAGCATGTTGGATCCTCCTGGACCAGGACACGAACCCGTGTCCCCTGCATTGGTAGACAGACTCTCAACCACAGCACCACCAGGGAATCCCATCCCATAGGTTTTGGGTCGCCGTGTTTTCATTGTCATTTGTTTCTAGGTAATTTTTGATTTCCTCTTCTATTTCTTTAGTGATCCCTTGGTTATTTAGTGGTGTATTGTTTAACCTCCATATGTTTGTATTATTTTTCCTATAATTGATATCTAGTCTCATAGCATGGTGGTTGGAAAAGATAGTTGATATGATTTCAATTTTCTTAAATTTTCGAAGACTTGATTTCTGACTCAAGATATGATCTATACTGGAGAATATTCCATGAGCACTTGAGAAGAAAGTGTATTCTGGTTTTTTGGATGGAATGTCCAATAAATATCAATAAAGTCCATGTTGTTTAATGTGCCATGTAAAACTTGTGTTTCCTTATTTAATTTCATTTTGGATTATATGTCCATTGTTGAAAGTAGGGTGTTAAAGTCCCCTACTATGATTGTGTTACTGTCAATTTCCCCTTTTATGGCTGTTAGCATTTGCCTTATGTATTGAGTTGCTCCTATGTTGGGTGCATAAATATTTACAATTGTTATATCTTCTTGGATTGATCCTTTGATCATTATGTAGTGCCCTTTTGTCTCTTCTAATAATCTTTGTTTCAATGTCTATTTTTTCTGATATGAGAATTGTTACTCTAGCTTTCTTTTGATTTCCATTTGCAAGGAACATCTTTTTCCAACCCTTCACTTTCAGTCTGTGTGTGTCCTTAGGTCTGAAGTGGGTGTCTTGTAGACATGATATATATGGGTCTTGTTTTTGTATCCATTCAGACAGTCTATGTCTTTTGGTTGGAGTATTTGATCCATTTACATTTAAGGTAGTTATCGATATGTATATTCTTATTACCATTTTTTTAAAATTGTTTTGAGTTTGTTATTGTAGGTCTTTTCCTTCTCTTGTGTTTCCTGCTTAGAGAAGTTCCTTTAGCATTTGTTGTATGGCGGGTTTGGTGGTGTTGATTTCTCTTAGCTTTTGCTTGTCTGTAAAGGTTTTAATTTCTCCATCAAATCTGAATGAGATCCTTGCTGGGTAGAGCAATCTTGGTTGTAGGTTTTTCCCTTTCATCACTTTATATATGTCCTGTCACTCCCTAGTGGCTTGAAGAGTTTCTGCTGAAAGATCAGCTCTTAACTTTCTGGGAATCCCCTTGTATGTTATCTGTTGTTTTTCCTTGCTGTTTTAAATATGTTTTCTTTGTATTTAATTTTTGATAGGATTAATTATATGTCTTCCTGTGTTTCTCTTTGGATTTTTCCTGTATGGGACTCTATGTGCTTCCTGGACTTGATTGACTCTTTCCTTTCCCATATTAGGGAAGTTGTCCACTATAGTCTCTTCAAATATTTTCTCAGTCCATTTCTTTTTCTCTTCTTCTGGGACCCCTATAATTCGATGTTGTTGCATTTAATGTTGTCCCAGAGGTCTCTGAGTCTCTGCTCAATTGTTTTCTTTTTTTTTTCTTTATTCTGCTCTTTGGTAGTTATTTCCACTATTTTATCTCCCATGTCACTTATCCATTCTTCTGCCTCAGTTTTTCTGCTATTGATTCCTTCTAGAGAATTTTTATTTTCATTTATTGTGTTGTTCATCATTGCTTGTTTGCTCTTTAGTTCCTCCACATCCTTGTTAAACATTTCTTGTATTTTCTCCATTCTATTTCCAAGATTTTGGATCGTCTTTACTACCATTACTCTGAATTCTTTTTCAAGTAGACTGCCTATTTCCTCTTCATTTTTTTGATCTGGTAAGTTTTTGCCTTGCTCCTTTATCTGCTGTGTGTTTCTCTGTCTTCTCATTTTGCTTAACTTTCTGTGTTTTGTGTCTCCTTTTTGCAGGCTTCAGGTTCATAGTTCCTGTTGTTTTTGGTGTCTTCTCCCAGTGGCTAAGGTTGGTTTAGTGGGTTTGTAGGCTTCCTGGTAGAGGGGACTGGTGACTGTTTTCTGGTGGATGAGGCTGGCTCTTGTCTTTCTGTTGGGCAGGACCGTGTCTGGGGCTGGGGTTTGGCTGTCTGTGACCTTATTATGATTTTAGTCAGCCTCTCTGCTAATGAGTGTGGTTGGGTTCCTGTCTTGCTAATTGTTTGACAAATGGTGTCCTGCACTGCAACTTGCTGGTCATTGAGAGGGGCTGGGTCTTCGAGTTGAGATGGAGATGTCTCAGGGAGTCTTCACCATTTGATAGTACATGGAGCCAGGAGGACTCTGGTGGAAAAATGTCCTGAACTTGGCTCTCCCACCTCTGAGGCAAAGGCCTGACAACTGGCCAGAAGACGGAGACTCTGTCAGCCACACGGCTCAGAAGAAAAGGAAGGAAAAAAGAAAGAAAACAAAAATAAAATAATGTTATTAAATTAAAAAATAAAAATAAATTATTAAGGATAAAAAGTTTTAATTAAAATGAAAGAAGAGAGCAACCAAACCAAAAAACAAATACTCCAATGATAACAAGCACTAAAAACTAACAAGAAATAAAAACGGACAGACAAAACCCTAGGACAAATGGTAAGAGCAAAGATATACAGAGAAAATCACACAAAGCGTACACATAGACACTCACAAAAAGAGTAAAAGGAAAAACATATATATCTATATCTATATCTATATATATATATAAGGAAGAGAGCAACCAAATCATTAAAGAAAACCACCAATGATAATAAACTCTAAATACTAAACTATGATAAACATAAGACCAGAAACAAATTAGATGTAGAAAGCAAACACCAAGTCTACAGTTGCTCACAAAGTCCACCACCTCAATTTTGGGATGATTCGTTGTCTATTCAGGTATTCCAGAGATGCAGGGTACATCATTTTGATTGTTTAATCCGCTGCTTCTAAGGCTGCTGGGAGAGATTTCCCTTTTTCTTCTTTGTTCCCACAGCTCCTGGGGTTCAGCTTTGGATTTAGCCCCGCTTCTGCATGTAGGTCCTCTGAAGGTGTCTGTTTTTCACTCAGGACAGGGTTAAAGTAACAGCTGATTAGGGGACTCTGGCTCACTCAGGCTGTGGGGAGGGAGGGGTATGGAATGCAGGGCGACCCTGTGGCGGCAGAGGCCTGCGTGAAGTTGCAACAGCCTGAGGGGCACTGTGTGTTCTCCCGGGGAAGTTGTGCCTGGATCATGGTACACTGGCAGTGGCAGGCTGCACAGGCTCCCAGGAGGAGCGGTGTGGTAGTCACCTGTGCTTGCACACAGGCTTCCTGCTGGCTGCAGCCGCAACCTTAGCGTTTCATGTCCGTCTCAGGTGTCTGCGCTGATAGCTACAGCTCATGCCGGTCTCTGGAGCTCATTTAGGCGGTGCTCTGAATCCCCTCTCCTCTTGCACCCTGAAACAATTCTCTCTTGCCTCTTAGGCAGTTCCAGACTTTTCCCTGGACTCCCTCCTGGCTAGCTGTGGCACATTAGTCCCTCTCAGTCTGTGTTCACACAGCCAACCCCAGTCCTCTCCCTGGGATTCAACCTCCGAAGCCAGATCCTCAGCCCCCAGCCCCCATCTGCCCTGGTGGGTGAGCAGACAAGCCTCTCAGGATGATGAGTGCTGGTTGGCACTGATCTTCTGTGCAGGAATCTCTCTGCTTTGACCTCTGCACCCGTATTGCTGCACTCTCCTCCATGGCTCCGAAGCTTCTCCCCCACCAACCTCCACTCTGTGCCAGTGAAGGGGCTTCCTAGTGTTTGGAAACTTTTCCTCCTTCACAGCTCACTCCCAGAGATGCAGGTCCTATCCCTAATCTTTTGTCTCTATTTTTCCTTTTTCCCTACCCAGGTACGTGGGGAGTTTCTTGCCTTTTGGGAAGTCTGGGGTCTTCTGCCTGTGTTCAGTATGTGTTCTGTAAGAGCTGTTCCACGTGTACATGTATTTCTGATGTATTTGTGGGGAGGAAGGTGATCTCCACGTCTTACTCCTCCGCCACCTTAAAGGTCTCTCCCACATATATTTTTAATGTGCTTTTGTGGGGAGGTGAGCCCCATATCCTCCTACTACATCATCATGTTCTGATCTCTGGGCACTTCTTAAAATATGGATATCTTAGTACATTTATATGGGAACTTACTATCAGTTAGGAATAAAAATAAAATATCTGTGAAAATGTATGACTAAATATACTTTTATCTCAATGTGAAATTATTTCCCAACCTACAAAGGAATTGGATATGATATTTTAAGAGCTTCTTTTATTACATCAAGGGAGCGTATGTTTCCTTCTCCCATGTTTTGTCATTTATATTAGTTACATATCCTTCCTTTTAAAGTTAATTGGTAGCATATGAAAGGGATTCTTGGACTGTTAGATATTATATCATCAATGCAGTAAATCAAGTACTGAACAATATTATTTGAAGTGTGTTCATAATTCACATTTATCTTCAAAATTAAATATGCAAGCCACCTGACAGAGTCCAAATAAAATTTTTTTGTGAATTACTAAGTACATAATTCAATCAAGTTCAGTTATGTGTCTAAGTAATTTTCATTTTGATAATTATATATGAGTAACCATGATATTCAGAATGATGCTATGGTTAACTATCTAAGTTAGAAAGAAATTCTATTTTGGATTGAGTAGAACAAGTTTCATTTAGCATTGAAAGGTCAGGCTAAAGACACTTCTAAATGGCACTTCCAAAAGCTTCAGTGCTTTTATTGCCAAAAGACAGTACAAATTTGCATTTTTCCACATAATTTTGAAGGTAAAAAATGGAAATCAAAGAAGTGAATTCCAACTTCATCTTTTAGCTGAATGTCACTGATCAGCATGAATCTTTGCTAAAATGCATTCCTTAATAGCTTTGTAAACTCTCATTTGTTCCAAAATTATAATGTTTGTAGAGCTGGTAGAACAACACCATTCTGTTCTTTTTGAAGGGCTTAACTTTCCCTGTCTAGTTCCCCAAAATGCCTTTTGAGCTTCTTTGCTTTTGGTTTTCTGACTCAGAAGTTACATGAAAATTTCCTTTATTTAGCACAGGTCTTCTATGAAAACCATATACTGACAGAAGTGTTTTTTTTTTTTTCTTGGAATCTAAAGAAGTTCACAAACACCTTTGAGTGTTTTTATTGGTATAGCTAAGAAGTAGGAAACCATTCACTCATTGGCCACATCTTTCCCTTAGCCCATTTTCCTTTGACTGAAACATTACTAGGGATAGTATCATTTATGCCTACAGTTCCAAAAACACAATAAGACGGTGAGAGACTTTAGCCACAGTTTCCTAGACTACCACAAGATGGGGCTAAGTTATAGTAGACAGTTACCTTTGTGGCCTATCAGAGTAAGTAGTTACCTAATTTTATTTTTGCTGTGTTGCTGCTGTTATGAGAGGGGAAATGAGTTTGTAACAATGTAGAACTTACAGACTTTAACTAGCAACTGAAATATTTTTAAAACAACTGTTGGAGAAGTATTTTTATTCCCAAATAATCTTAATTTCAATGGATGTATATAATTTTTTGTTGCCAAATAGTGAGTCTGAGTTTTTGCATTTACTACACAGGTATTCTGAATTATTATAGTGATTGATTATGCAACTGCATGTATAACATAAAGTGATACTTATAAAGAAACTTTCTATAGCATTTCTTAGGATAAAATACCTCTTCCTAGCCTTTGGTTTTTTCCCCATCCCTTCTCCTTCTTCTCCTTCCCCCTCCTCCTCCTTCTTTTTCTGTCTCCTTTTCCATCTGTCACATATTTTCACCAGATGACTAACATGCTAAGTATGTTTTTACACTTCCTATACCTCCTCCCAACACTGTGAATGGTAAGGCTGGGATAGAATTGAGATAGAAACAATCTCAGATGGAACTGAAGGAATTTGCTGGGTTGGAAGGAGTGTATATCCAAATGATTTGGGATCTGATCTTATGTGCCAAATATTGATGAAAGTCAAATTATTTTGACAATGATTCATTAATCAGCTATTCATTGAGCACTGACTCTGATCTAGGTATTATACTATATATTAAAATATTATTTATTATGTATCAAGTATAAATTAATTATAGGTATTAAGCATATATACGTTAACAAGACAGACATGAGTTCTTTCCTAATCAAGTTTTTATAAATGCACAGATAATTTTTTAGTTTGACAAGTTCTGACAAATATAATTAACTATGTACCTAATATCCAAGTCAAGATATAAGATATTTTAATCACCCTAGAGAGTCTCCTCATGCCCCTTTAGTCCAAGTCAATTTGCCTGAGCACCCCTTATCTCCATTCTGATTTCTATCACTATAGATTTGTTTTGCCTCTTCTTGAACATCATATAAATGGAATGTGCTTTCATGTATGTCTTGTTTCACTCAGCATAACATTTTTGAAGTTTATCCATGTTGTTGGGTGTATCAATACTAAGAATTTTTTATTGTGAGTAATATTTTATTGTATAAATATACCACAAATTGCTCTTCCATTCTACTATTGATGATCACTTCAGTTGCTAACAGTATTTTATTATCATGAATAAAGATGCTATGAACATTCTTGTATACATTTTTTGCAGACATAGGCCTTCGTTTCTTTTGGATATATACCTAAAAATAGAATTGTTGAGTTCTAGTGTAGGTGTATTTTTAACTTTACAAGAAATTGCCAAATAGTTTTCCAAAGTAGTTATACCATTTTATAATCTCAACAATAATATAGGAAGTTTCCAGTTGTTCCACATACTGGACAACATTTAGTATAGCCAGTCTTAATTTTAGCCATGCTAGTGGATATAAATGCTAGTACTTCATTGTGAAGATGTGCACCTAACTCAATTATTAACAATACTACCAATACCTTAGAGGGCATGGTGGGAAAATTTGGGAGGTCAAGAGTGAAAAGAGAAATCCTGGAGAGGAAAAACAAAGTAATATCTGGATGAGACTATGTGGTGAAAGTGAGGTGATCAGTCTTTCATTTTGAGCAGTTAAGAAAGAGAGGTGCAAGTTATTAAAAGTGCAGGTAGGAGCAAGGTGAGACCTTAGGTATGTGATGCATTTAGCTGTGTGAAGTCTAATTAATAGTTAGCTTAAAATTTACAAAATATTTACATGGTGGTGGAATGTTTGAAATATCATAGCCCAGAACCTCTTCTTGGCCTCATTCTTACGGTATCTTAAAATGATGGTCATGCTCTGTTAGAGTAATCAAATCTATCTATAGAAGACATTTCAACCTGAAGTGTACCCTTATATTAAAAATACCCTTAATACTTTGCCCTTACCCAGAATCACTTATAAATGAGATATTCCAGTTTGAAACCTCTTTTTAATTATAGCTGGAAAAGGGGGCTTTCTCTAAATCTTCTCATAGTAGTATGAACAAAATGCCTACTAAAAGGAGAACATAGATTTTATTGTTACCATAGATCATTTAAACATTTTAGTGCACTTTTATTGGTCATAGATATGATGGATATTTAGATCTTGACATTTAAAAAATCACTCATCACTGTGGTTACATTTAATGATCTCAAATGTTAAATTCTGCATTTTAAAACTGGCCAACCAAGTTTTATTAAAAATGAACATTTTATTTTGGAATAATTTTAGATTTACAGAAAAGTTATGAAGATAATACAAAGATCCCATATACCCATTACCCAGATTCTCTTAATGTTAACAAGTTAATTACCATGGTATATTTGTTAAAACTAAGAAATTAACATTGGTATGTTACTACCAACTAAATTTCAGATTTTATTTGTATTTCACCAGTTTTTCCACTAATGTGTTTTTCTGTTCCAGGAGCCAGTCCAGGATACCATATTGCATTTAGTTTTCATGTATTCTTAGTTTCCCGAGGTCTGTGTCAATTTCTTAGTCTTTTCTTATTTTTCATGATCTTGATTAGTACTGAAGATTCCTGGTCACATATTTTGTAGAACATCCCTCAATTTGGGTTGTCTGATGCTTTTCACATGATTAGACTGGGGTTATGGTTTTGGGGGACAAACACTACATAGGTAAAATGCCATTATCTTCACATTATGTCAGAGATACATGATATCTACATGACATCACTGGTGATATTTGTATCTGTCAGATTTCTCCATGTTGAGGTTACTATTTTTCCTTATTCATATTCCATTCTTTTTAACTGTGTCATTAAGTTCATTCCATACTCAACACATGTGTGCCTATGGTGGGGGTGAAGAAAGGATGGAGGTTAAAGATTGAGGGGGAGATATCTACATACATTATTTGGAATTTTTTTGTAAGAAAGACATATCTCTTATTTATTATTTATTTATTCAATAATTTATATCAGTATGAACTCGTGAATATTTATTTTATACTTTGGGTTGTAGTTTAGCAATACATTATTTATTCTTCAAATTCTTCCAGCTCTGACCATTGAAAATTCTTTTAGGATGGCCCCAGTGTTCTTTTGACATACATACCCCTATTTGTTTATTTACTTTTCTTTTTAGTGCTTCTTTACTTCCTGGCACTAGAAGATTCTATAAACTCATCTTGTATTTTCCCTGAACTAGCTCTAGAGTCAGCTATTTCTATAAGGATCTCCAGTTCCTTTATTGGAAACTTAAATTTAGAACATCAAGATCTGAGTACTGGGTGTGCTTACTGCTACTGGGATGCCATTGCCTCTATGCTTTCTCTGAGGACAGAGCTAGGACATGTGTATTTACACTAAAAATATATAAACACCTATCTATCTATCTATCTATCTATCTATCATCTACTTATCATCTCTCCTAAACATGAGTTCATACAGATGTCTCTAAACAAGTACCACAGGGTTTACCCTAGACTTCTCCCTTGCTTATTTGTAGTTAATTTCTCTGATAGTAAGAAACCTAGGTCCTATTTACTTAGCATTTATTCTCTTATTTTTCCATCCTAGTAAACATATAAAGTAGCTTCAGAGTTGTTAACTGGTACTCCTATAAGAACTAAATTTACTAACTAGCATACTGTGCTTACGTACAGTTTTTTTGGGGGTTTTTTTCTTTAGTCAAAGCACCGTTTTCCTAAGTGACTTAAGGAAACTTTTTTTTCCTACCACTTTCAGTGAGGTTATGTCACACATTTATATTACAAATAAATTCATTATGTCAATCATCTTTTGTATAAAAATGCTTATTTTTCTCTCTGTTGCTATGTGTTGTAAGTTGTAATGATATATTGGGACCCTTTATATTTTCAAGAGATTTTCATAGACAAAATACAGTTTTCATGGATAGAGTAGTGAGACATAAATTTGAGGACTGACTCATATTTTAAATTCTCTATGAAATTTAAGTTATATTATGGAACTTTTTTCAAGGAGTAGAATGTTTTACAATGGCTTGGAAAATATCTTGGCATGAAATACAGAAGGAAATACTAACATTATGGAAGTCAAAAGATGTGATAGAAAATGTGCACCCTGTGACAGATATTCCTCCTATAGTGCTTCTTCTAGTAGACATGGGTGCTATGGGCTTGACAAATCACTGACAGAGCATCAGACTAATTTTAAAAGTGGCTGAATTATATATTGATGTTTATTTTTCAAAACAAAATTCATTACTTTTAATCTCTCTTCCTCCTCCTTCAAGATATTAATCTGAAAACTGTCTATGTCACAGTAACTCTATTAGTACTTTTCTCACTAATTCTTCAGACTATTCTTATGATTATTTGCTATTGCTTTTTTCTCTTTTTTTACATCTTTATTGGAGTATAATTGCTTTACAATGGTGTGTTAGTTTCTGCTCTATAACAAAGTGAATCAGTTATACATATACAAATGTTCCAATATCTCTTACCTCTTGCATCTCCCTCCCTCCCACCCTCCCTATCCCACTGCTCCAGGTGATCACAAAGCACCGAGCTGATCTCCCTGTGCTATGCGGCTGCTTCCCATTAGCTATCTACCTTATGTTTGGTAGTGTGTATATGGCCATACCTCTCCCTCACTTTGTCACAGCTTACCCTTCCCCTCCCCATATCCTCAAGTCCATTCTCTACTAGGTCTGTGTCTTTATTCCTGTCTTACCCCTAGGTCCTTCATGACATTTTTTTTCTTAAATTCTGTATATATGTGTTAGCATACGGTATTTGTCTCTCTCTTTCTGACTTACTTCACTCTGTATGACAGACTCTAGGTCTATCCACCTCATTACAAATAGCTCAATTTCGTTTCTTTTTATGGCTGAGTAATATTCCATTGTATACATGTGCCACATCTTCTTTATCCATTTATCCAATGATGGACACTTTGGTTGTTTCCGTCTCTGGGCTATTGTAAATACAGCTGCAATGAACATTTTGGTACATGACTCTTTTTGAATTATGGTTTCCTCAGGTTATATGCCCAGTAGTGGGATTGCTGGGTCATATGGTAGTTCTATTTGTAGTTTTTTAAGGAATCTCCATACTATGCTCCACAGTGGCTGTATCAATTTACATTCCCACCAACAGTGCAAGAGGGTTCCCTTTTCTCCATACCCGCTCCAGCATTTATTGTTTCTAGAATTTTTGATGATGGCCATTCTGACTGGTGTGAGATGATATCTCATTGTAGTTTTGATTTGCATTTCTCTAATGATTAGTGATGTTGAGCATTCTTTCATATGTTTGTTGGCAGTCTGTATATTTTCTTTGGAGAAATGTCTATTTAGGTCTTCTGCTCAGTTTTGGATTAGGTTGGGTTTTTTTTTGTTATTGAGCTGCATGAGCTGCCTATAAATTTTGGAGATTAATCCTTTGTCAGTTGCTTCATTTGGAAACATTTTCTCACATTCTGAGGGTTGTCTTTTGGTCTTGTTTATGGTTTCCTTTGCTGTGGAAAGACTTTGAAGTTTCATTAGGTCCCATTTGTTTACTTTTATTTTTATTTCCATTTCTCTAGGAGGTGGGTCAAAAAGAATCTTGCTGTGATTTATGTCATAGAGTGTTCTGCCTATGTTTTCCTCTAAGAGTTTGATAGTTTCTGGCCTTACATTTAGGTCTTTAATCCATTTTGAGCTTATTTTTGTGTATGGTGTTAGGGAGTGTTCTAATTTCATTCTTTTACATATAGCTGTCCAGTTTTCCCAGCACCACTTATTGAAGAGGCTGTCCTTTCTCCACTGTAAATTCCTGCCTCCTTTATCAAAGATAAGGTGACCATATGTGCGTGGGTTTAACTCTGGGCTTTCTATCCTGATCCATTGATCTATCTTTCTGTTTTTGTGCAAGTACCATACTGTCTTGATTATTATAGCTTTGTAGTATAGTCTGAAGTCAGGGAGCCTGATGCCTCCAGCTCCGTTTTTCATTCTCAAGATTGCTTTGGCTATTTGGGGTCTTTTGTGTTTCCATACAAATTGGGAAATTTTTTGTTCTAGTTCTGTGAAAAATGCCAGTGGTAGTTTGATAGGGATTGCATTGAATCTGTAGATTGCTTTGGGTAGTAGAGTCATTTTCACTATGTTGATTTTTCCAATCCAAGAACATGGTATATCTCTCCATCTATTTGTATCATCTTTAATTTCTTTCATCAGTGTCTTATAATTTTCTGCATACAGGTCTTTTGTCTCCTTAGGTAGGTTTATTCCTAGATATTTTATTCTTTTTGTTGCAGTGGTAAATGGGGTTGTTTTCTTGATTTCACTTTCAGATTTTTCATCATTAGTGTATAGGAATGACAGAGATTTCTATGCATTAATTTTGTATCCTGCTACTTTACCAAATTCATTGATTAGCTCTAGTAGTTTTCTGGTAGCATCTTTAGGATTCTCTATGTATAGTATCATGTGATCTGCAGTGACAGCTTTACTTTTTCTTTTCCGATTTGGATTCCTCTTATTTCCTTTTCTTCTCTGATTTCTGCAGCTAAAACTTCCAAAGCTATGTTGAATAAGAGTGGTGAGACTGGGCAAGCTTGTCTTGTTCCTAATCTTAGTGGAAACGTTTTCAGTTTTTCACCATTGAGGATGATGTTGTCTGTGGGTTTGTCATATATGGCCTTTATTATGTTGAGGAAAGTTCCCTCCCTGCCTACTTTCTGGAGGGTTTTTATCATAAATCAGTGTTGAATTTTGTCAAAATCTTTCTCTGTATCTATTGAGATGATCATATGATTTTCCTCCTTCAAATTGTTAATATGGTTTATCACATTGATAGATTTGCATATATTGAAGAATCCTTGCATTCCTGGAATAAACCCCACTTGATCATGGTGTATGATCTTTTTAATGTGCTGTTGGATTCTGTTTGCTAGTATTTTGTTGAGGATTTTTGCATCTATGTTCATCAGTGATATTGGCCTGTAGTTTTCTTTCTTTGTGACATCCTTGTCTGGTTTTGGTATCAAGGTGATGGTGGCCTTGTAGAACGAATTTGGTAGTGTTCCTCCCTCTGCTATATTTTGGAAGAGTTTGAGAAGGATAGGTGTTAGCTCTTCTCTAAATGTTTGATAGAATCTACCTGTGAAGCCATCTGGTCCTGGGCTTTTGTTTGTTGGAAGAATTTTAATCACAGTTCCAATTTCAGTGCTTGTAATTGGTCTGTTCATATTTTCTATTTCTTCCTGATTCAGTCTTGGCAGGTTGTGCATTTCTAAGAATTTGTCCATTTCTTCCAGGTTGTCCATTTTATTGGCATCGAGTTGCTTGTAGTAACCTCTCATGATCTGTTGTATTTCTGCAGTGTCAGTTTTTACTTCTCCTTTTTCATTACTAATTCTATTGATTTGAGTCTTCTCCCTTTTTTTCTTAATGAGTCTGGCTAATGGTTTATCTATTTTGTTTATCTTCTCAAAGAACTAGCTTTTAGTTTTATTGATCTTTGCTATCGTTTCCTTCATTTCTTTTTCATTTATTTCTGATTTGATTTTTATGATTTCTTTCCTTCTGCTAACTTTGGGGGTTTTTTGTTCTTCTTTCTCAAATTGCTTTAGGTGCAATATTAGGTTGTTTATTCGAGATGTTGCCTGTTTCTTAAGGTGGGCTTTTATTGCTATAAACTTCCCTCTTAGAACTGCTTTTGTTGCATCCCATAGGTTTTGGGTCATCGTGTCTCCATTGTCATTTGTTTCTAGATATTTTTTTATTTCTTCTTTGATTTCTTCAGGAATCACTTCGTTATTACGTAGTGTATTGTTTAGCCTCCATGTGTTTGTATTTTTACAGATCTTTTCCTGTAATTGATACCTCATCTCATAGTGTTTTGGTCGGCAAAGATACGTGATACTATTTCAATTTTCTTAAATTTACGAAGGCAAGATTTGTGACCCAAGTTATGATCTATCCTGGAGAATGCTCCAAGAGCACTTGAGAAAAATGTGTATTTTGTTGTTTTTGGATGGAGTGTCCTATAAATATCAACTAAGTCCATCTTGTTTAATGTATCATTTAAAGCTTGTGTTTCCTTATTTATTTTCATTTTGGATGATCTGTCCATTGGTGAAAGTGGGGTGTTAAAGTCCCCTATTATAGTTGTGTTACTGTTGATTTCCCCTTTTATGGATGTCACCATTTGCCTTATGTATTGATGTGCTCCTATGTTGGGTGCATAAATATTTACAATTGTTATATCTTCTTCTTGGATCGATCCCTTTATCATTATGTAGTGTTCTTCTTTGTCTCTTCTAATAGTCTTTATGTTACAGTCTATTTTGTCTGAAATGAGAATTGCTACTCCAGCTTTCTTTTGGTTTCCATTTGCATGGAATATCTTTTTCCATCCACTTACTTTTAGTCTCTATGTGTCTCTAGGTCTGAAGTGGGTCTCTTGTTGACAGCATATACATGGGTCTTGTTTTTGTATCCATTCAGCCAATCTGTGTCTTTTGGTGGAGGCATTTAGTCCATTTACATTCAACGTAATTATTGACATGTATATTCCTATTCCCATTTCTTAATTGTTTTGGGTTCATTATTGTAGGTCTTTTCCTTCTCTTGTGCTTATTTCTTAGAGAAGTTCCTTTAGCAATTGTTGTAAAGCTGGTTTGGTGGTGCTGAAGTCTCTCATCTTTTGCTTGTCTGTAAAGGTTTTAATTTCTCCATCAAATCTGAATGAGATCCTTGCTGGGTAGAGTAATCTTGGTTGCAGGTTTTTCTCCTTCATCACTTTAAATATGTCCTGCCAGTCCCTACTGGCTTGCAGAGTTTCTGCTGAAAGATCAGCTGTTAACCTTATGTGTGTTATTTGTTGTTTTTCTCTTGCTGCTTTTAATATATTTTCTTTGTATTTAATTTTTGACAGTTTGATTAATATGTATCTTGGCATATTTCTCCTTGGATTTATCATGTATGCGACTCTCTGTGCTTCCTGGACTTGATTAACTATTTTCTTTCCCATATTAGGGAAGTTTGCAACTATAATCTCTTCAAATATCTTCTCAGTCCCTTTCTTTTTCCCTTCTTCTTCTGGGACCCCTATAATTCGAATGTTGGTGTGTTTAATGTTGTCCCAGAGGTCTCTGAGATGGTCCTCAGTTCTTTTCATTCTTTTATCTTTATTCTGCTCTGCAGTAGTTATTTCCACTACTTTATCTTTCCGGTCACTTATCCGTTCTTCTGCCTCAGTTATTCTGCTATTGATCCCATCTAGAGTATTTTTAATTTCATTTATTGTTTTGTTCATCGTTGTTTGTTTCATCTTTAGTTCTTCTAGGTCCTTGTTAAATGTTTCTTACATTTTTTCCATTCTATTTCGAAGATTTTGGATCATCTTTACTATCATTATTCTGAATTCTTTTTCAGGTAGACTGGCTATTTCCTATTCATTTGTTAGGTATGGTGGGTTTTTACCTTGCTCCTTCATCTGCTGTGTGTTTTTCTGTCTTCTCATTTTGCTTATCTTACTGTGTTTGGGGTCTCCTTTTTGCAGGCTGCAGGTTCATAGTTCCCGTTGTTTTTGGTGTCTGTCCCCAGTGGCTAAGTTTGGTTCAGTGGGTTGTGTAGGTTTCCTGGTCGAGGGGACCAGTGCCTGTGTTCCGGTGGATGAGGCTGGATCTTGTCTTTCTGCTGGGCAAGTCCACGTCTGGTGGTGTGTTTTGAGGTGTCTGTGGACTTATTATGACATTAGGCAGCCTCTCTGCTAATGGGTGGAGTTGTGTTCTTGTCTTGCTAGTTGTTTGGCATAGGATGTCTAGCACTGTAGCTTGCTGGTCGTTGAGTGAAGCTGGGTGCTGGTGTTGAGATGGAGATCTCTGGGAGATTTTTGCCGTTTGATATTATGTGGAGCTGGGAGGTCTGTTGTGGACCAATGTCCTGAAGTTGGCTCTCCCACCTCAGAGGCACAGCACTGACTTTTGGCTGCAGTACCAAGAGCCTTTCATCCACATGGCTCCGAATAAAAGAGAGAAAAATTAGAAAGAATTAGTAGAAGTAGAAAGAAAGAAAGATAGAAAGTAAGAAAGAAAGAAAGGAGGGAGGGAGGAAGGAAGGAAGGAAATAAAGAAAGAAGATAAAGTAAAATAAAATATAGTAAGGTAAAATATAATAAAGTTATTAAAATAAAAAAATAATTATTAATAAAAAAATTAAAAACAAAAACAGATGGATAGAGCCCTAGGACAAATGGTGGAAGCAAAACTATACAGCATAAATCTTGCTCTCAAAGCCCACCTCCTCAGTTTCGGATGATCCATTTTCTATTCATGTATTCCACAGATGCAGGGTACATCAAGTTGATTGTGGAGTTTTAATCTGCTTCTTCTGAGGCTGCTGGGAGAGATTTCCCTTTCTCTTCTTTGTTCTCACAGCTCCCTGGGGCTCAGCTTTGGATTTGGCCCCGCCTCTGCGTGTAGGTTACCGGAGGGCGTCAGTTGTTCGCTCAGACAGGACGGAGTTAAAGGAGCTGCTGATTCGGCGGTTCTGGCTCACTCAGGCCGGGGGGAGGGAGGGGCACGGAGTGTGGGGCGAGCCTGCGGTGGCAGAGGCCAGCGTGACGTTGAACCAGCCTGAGGTGTGCCATGCGTTCTCCTGGGGAAGTTGTCCCTGGATCCTGGGACCCTGGCAGTGGCAGGCTGGACAGGCTCCCCGGAAGGGGGGTGTGGATGGTAACCTGTGCTCGCACACAGGCTTCTTGTTGGCGGCAGCAGCAGCCTTAGCATCTCATGCCCATCTCTGGGGTCCGTGCTTTTAGCCGCGGCTCGGGCCTGTCTCTGGAGCTCCTTTAAGCAGCGCTGTTAATCCCCTCTCCCCGCGCACCAGGAAACAAAGAGGGAAGAAAAAGTCTCTTGCCTCTTCAGCAGGTCCAGACTTTTTCCCGGACTCCCTCCCAGCTAGCCGTGGTGCACTAACCCCTGCAGGCTGTGTTCACGCCGCCAACCCCAGTCCTCTCCCGGTGCTCTGACCGAAGTCCGAGCCTCAGCTCGCAGCCCCGCCCACCCCGGCAGGTGAGCAGACAAGGCTCTCGGGCTGGTGAGTGCCGGTCGGCCCTGATCCTCTGTGCGAGGATCTCTCCGCTTTGCCCCCCGCACCCCTGTGGCTGCGCTCTCCTCCACGGCTCCGAAGCTTCCCCCTCCGCCACCTGCAGTCTCTGCCCGCGAAGGGGCTTCCTAGTATGTGGAAACCTTTCCTCCTTCACAGCTCCCTCCCACTGGTGCAGGTCCCGTCCCTATCCTTTTGTCTCTGTTTTTTCTTTTTTCTTTTGCCCTACTGAGGTGCGTGGGGACTTTCTTGCCTTTTGGGAGGTCTGAGGTCTTCTGCCAGCATTCAGTAGGTGTTCTGTAGGAGTTGTCCCACGTGTAGATGTATTTCTGGTGCATCTGTGGGGAGGAAGGTGATCTCCGTGTCTTACTCTTCTGCCATCTTCCCGGAACTGCTATCTCTTTTTTTAAGCTTCCATATTGACTATTTTTTCTTTGCTTAATAAATCCTGATATTCTCATCACTTAAAAAAAAACCCAGAGAATAAAGTTATAAAGAAAATCGTACATATATACCCAAAGCTATTTTCCACTTTCCTTCAACTATCAATCTAGCTGATTAAACCAGACTACAGTCCCCTGATCTTGCTCCAGTACTTTTTGCTTTACTCCAGTGATGTTTACTAGTATTGATATTTTCAAGGCATTTATCTCATTTTCTTTCATGGTTAAGTTTGGGTATCTGAAGGTCTTACTTCTTACCAATTTTTTGTTGTTGTTGCAGTTGTCTTAATGTCTCTTTCTATGCATCTGTCTATAATGTAGGGCTTTGTTATTTTTTTTTCCTCTTCTACATGTTCTTATTTTGCACATGTTCAAAATCTGCTGCTATTCTATAGTATTTGACTGGATACCCAGGAACTTTATTTTTTATTATCACAATTGATATTTATATTTTATATTTATATCTCCATATAAAATAGGGGTAAAATGTAAAATAATCAGTACTTGATATCTCCATTTCCTCCTTTTCATTTTGCTCAATTCATTGAAAACTAGTTTCTAAGTCTTTGCTGAAATTGTTCTAAGCTTCCCAAAAACTTCTTATTGCTAAATCTAGTGAATATTGTCCATTTTAAATGGTTTTTAGTAGACTATTCTACCATGTTTACCTATTTAGTCCTCCATTCTTAAAATTCTTTGACATAAAAGTCTCCTAATTCTTCCCAGTCCTTGTCTGCCCTTTCTCTTTCTCCTCTAAGAGCTGTCCTTAGAATTTGGTGCTGCTCAAGTATTTTTGCCTGTTTTCATTTTCACTATATTTTCTCTGTGCATTGGTTTCCTATTGCTGATATAACAAATTACCACAAACTTAGTGGCTTAAAACAACACAAATTTATTCTCTTACAGTTCTGGAGGTCAGAGTCCAAAATCAGTTTCACTGGAGTAAAATCAAATTGCCACAAGGGCTGGTTCCTTCTGGAGATTCTGAGAATACATTTCTTATCTTTTCCAGCTTCTAGTGGCAACCTGTATTCTTTGGCTTGTGGCCTCTTTATCCATCTTCAGAGTACATCACTCAAATCTATGATTGTGTTATAACTTCACCTCTTTCTCTAACTCTGGTTCCTCCTGCATTCTTCTTTTAAGGACCCTGTGATTACATTGGGTCTACCCAGATAATCCAAGATAATCTCCCCATCTCAAATTCCTTATCTTATTCACATCTACAAATTATTTTTTTACCATATATGGTAACATATAAATTCCAGGGATTAAGGTGTAGAGATCTTTGGGGGGGGGGTCATTGTTCAGCCTCATTATACTCTTATTCTTCTCCTTTATTCTTATGGTTTTGATGAATTCCTAAATGCTGATGGTTTCCACATCTGCATCTCTTACTTAGCTTTCTCTCCTGTATTCAAGATCCATATATCTAACTTCTTACTAGATATTTTCATCTGGATCTATTTCAATTTAAATTATAAGATATAGACCTTATCACTTTCACCAAACCATTTCCTCTTCTTGTGTTCTCAATATCATTTGATAGTCTCCAAAACTGAAATATGGGGCCATTCTTATATCTCACTCCTCTCTCAGTTCCCATATTAAATCTGTTACCAAGCCCTGCTAACTTAACTTGTATATACTTGTCTGAAGTGTCCCCTCTAATTAATCTTTATTCCAGCTATCAGTTTCCTCATTTGCAAAATGGGATGATATTGTATAATTCTTGTAAGCATTGTTATACCAGCTTTACAGATAAAGAAATTGAAGCATAGGGAGATCAGGGCCTTGTGCAAAGTTACGTAGAAGAGTTGGGATTTACACACAGCATCCAGCTGCTTCTACAGCTCTAGTTAAATCCCTCATACCTTTTTTTGGGTTACTCAGACAGCCTCCTAACTGTTTTCCTCTTTTAAGAGTTTTGGCTCTTCAAGATTTTTCTTTACATAGTCACGTGATCTTTCTAATATGCAAACATGACTCCTCCATGAAATATCTCTGTGATTTGGGACCTGTCTTGCTTTATTCTGCTGAGCCTTGCTTTAACTCCAAACTTTAGCAATTCTGAACTCCTCGTGTTTCTTGGTGCATATCTGTTGTTTCTCAATTTTGTGCCTTTACTTACTCTAGCTAATCCGCTGCCTAGAATACCTTATCCTTAACTCCTCGGTCTTCAAAGTTCTATTTATTTTTAAAACTCAGCTTAGGCATCTTTACCTCCAAGAAGACATTTTAAAGCTTCCCTTTTTCTAAGTTTGTA
The DNA here is from genome assembly GCF_963455315.2 of Globicephala melas. Classification (NCBI taxonomy): domain Eukaryota; kingdom Metazoa; phylum Chordata; class Mammalia; order Artiodactyla; family Delphinidae; genus Globicephala; species Globicephala melas. Next base: position 82,656,855 of record NC_083321.1, read on the forward strand.
TTTGATGTCTCTCTGTACCCTATATGTATCTCTATTATTAAACTTACCATTTAAAAATCTGTATCAGTTTGTGTGGTTTTTTCCCCCAAGGTATTTTTTTAAACTCTATTGCTGGTCCTTGAAGAAAAAGACTATGTTTTATGCTCCTTTCTCTTCACAATACCTATTACTGTGATTGCACAAAATACTACTGAATAAATGCTTTTTGGTTAAAGGAATGAATTAATGTATATATGTTTGTTCTATTATTTTTCTTAATAAAACCGGACATGCTTTTTGTTTTCGGCATGAAGCCATTGTCTCTAAGTCTTTAGATAATAATCATAGCAGAGGTAATTACCATGCTGAAGAAAAGCAAACTAATTCCATCTGTGATATGGATTCTTGTTTTAATAAGCAATTGCTTTACACAAAATAACAAAAATAAAATAAATCATCAAATAATGTCTAATAGAAAGAAGAATGCTTTCATTACCCTTAAGAAAGCATTTTCTAGTTTTTCCTCTTCAGTATAAATAAATGAAGGGATAAAGAAGAGAAAATGTAAAAAACTTTTATCTATACAATTTAAACTTCTCATAGCTAATGATAGATGTGAAATCTTTCCTTGTTTGTATATGCATTCATTCAAGTATGAAAGTACCAATAACTTGTTCCAAATGGTCAATTTACTCAACAGAAATATATCTGTTTTGTATTTTAGGAACCAGGTACCAATAACTTGGGGGAAAAGATTTTTTTTATTTGTGAAAAGAATGTATAGCTTTGTTTTAGAACATTGGAACTTGCCGCAAGTTGATAGACTATCAATTTGTTATTGATTGCTGTATTCCAATGAATTTGAGTGACAGTCAAGTTTTGGCAATGTTCATGTTTACTTAATTCCCAAGTATATGAAAGATATCATAGTCTATTTTATACATTTAACCTATTTTTTAGTGATTAATATTGGTCTTTAAAAAATCTAGTCATATTGCCCAGAAATTGTATTATGTCATTTGAATATAGTAATAAGGTATTGGGTTTTTTGCTAATGGAAAACTACCAACAAAAAGCAAACAGCAAAAAGCAAAGATGTGCATTTTTGAAATAGGACATCAAAGAGAGCATGGAACAGCTGAGGAAAAAATTCTGTTAAAATAATTGGAAATCAAGAACACTGATAATCTATGACCTCATCAGCCTGGAGACAATTAATTTTATTATGGTTTGTTAAATAACCTCCTGAAAATACAAGCATCATGCAAACTAAGAGAAATGAAGGAGCAAATGAGAAGAACTATGGATTGAGAGTAAGTTGAGTATTTTCCTTTGGTGACTTTAATGCCACTTTGATTTCAAAATACTTTAGTTATCTTTAAAAAAATATTAGAACTATTTAATTGTTATATTTGAATGGGACATTTGTATTTATACTCTTATCAAATTATTTGAAGAATTTTTTGAGGTACTCTTAAAGTTGAAAATTGTGTCCACTACCTCATAAAAATGTACAGTGAGTATGGGAAATTTTGGAGATGACGATTTCAAAACCATTTTTCATTTGTTTTCTCATACACAATTAGTAAGAACTTTCAGTTGTGCTATCTCTAAACAAAGATCCCATTCGTTAAAATTTTCATTCTTCATGTTGTATTCAGTTGGCAAACTTGTCTTGTATGCTTCAGTATCATTCCAGCCTGTTCATTTCAAATACTGCATCCTCATTCCTGTTGAACAGTCTTTGTTCTAGTATTACATTTATTTCTGAACACATGATATCTCCCCTGAATATCCTACAGCCATCTCTCTCTCTTTTTCTAATCTCTCCCTTGGCCTTAATATCTCCTGGACCTAGCTGACAATGTTTTCAAAGCCTATATTTGCTCTGGTCCACTAACTAACAAGAAATTCCTGAAGGCCAATCTTCTCAATTTTCATGGATAAACTTTCTCTTTCAGTTGTTGGAAGCAAAGGTAGCAAATTAAAATCCTTCTCTGATAGAAAAAGGAAATGTATTAGATTGAATGTAAGAGCACAATATATTTGGTATGAGTCAAGGTGAGATGATTTTTTCTTGACCAATCTGTTTTAGATTCTTCTTCACTGAGTCAACAAAGTGACTGTCTTAGGGCACAAAATGAAGAATTTAGGGGTCTTTTTGTTAAGTACAAGACACACCACTGGTCCAAACACAGAGTGGCATTTATTTTAAACTTCAATTTTAAAAAGTTTCTATAGAAGATATCTTTCCTCCTACCAGTTTAATGACTAATATGCTTTGAAAATTGGCCATTTTAGACAATAGGAAGCAGAAATAGGGAGGTGATATATTTTACTGACTTGGATTATATTCTTGGAAAATATCATAAGCATATAATATATAGCAAGTGTGCCCCCAATTTGAATGATAGAGAAAATGTGTGTGTGTGTGTGTGTGTGTGTGTGTGTGTGTGTGTGTGTGTGTAGAGGAGGAAATCATGAAGAGGCCATATACCTTAGTTTTAATGGTATGGAACAGATTTATTGGACAACTGAGGCAGTCTGCCCTGCTGGTTTATGTTCTTGGGAATAATAGACTGTATAGATGAATTTTATCTAGGTAGATTTTCTTGACCTATATAACACTCTCTTCAAGTCACTTGCCAGGTCAAAAAATTAAAATAATTTTTTTCAATGCCTGCCAGAGAAAGTCCATTGTAAAGCCTTGTTCAATCTGGTCTTTATTTTCTTATTCTACTTCTCATGATTCCTCTGTATTTATTCTCTGATCCAGTTTGGATGCCATACACAGTGTTTCCAAACACAAGTTACTCTCTCCTCCATGTCCAATTCATTCATATTAATCTATTCAAATTTTACCCATTCTTCAAAGGCCAATTCAAGTCCGAGTCCCTTCATAAGAAATAGAGTTCACCTTTATTTTTCTTTTAAAATATTATAACTTGTTTTCCATATGACATCTAATCTGGTTCTGTATTGTATGGTCATTTATTTTTTGATGTTATTTAAATTTTCCTAAGGCTTATTAGAGTGTAAATTTTCCAAAAGTAGGAATAATACCTTTATAATATCTGCTGTGCTTGGTTTAATACTAAACTTTTAGTTACTCAAATATGTGTTGTAATGAATGGATATAGATTAATTAACTTAGCCATGGTGGTCATGTGTAATTGGATTAATGCAAATCTATTCTTACTACCCGAGAAAACAACTCAAATGATATTCTTTACAAATAATGAGCTAGACATTTTTTTTTTCCCTCCCAAAGGATTGTCGGTTTTAGGTACAGTCTTCTACAGTAGAACTATGGAATGAGATTTTGCCATGCTAAGAGCTCTACCTGTAATTAACTACGTGCCATTGGACCATGGACAGTTCCCTTAATCTTGGATGTCTTTGTTTCTCCATCAACAAAATGCAATGAAGTGCCTTCTTTCCTTTGCTATACAGTAGAAGTTATAGGGAATAATGAACTTTACCTTTGTCTTTCCTGTTCTTTTCAAACAAAGAATAGTTATCAAGATTTCAGGGTCAGCTTTTGTTTGTTTGGTTTTGGTTTTGGTTTTTTTGGCCTCACCGTGTGGCTTGCAGGATCTTAGCTCCCTGAACAGAGATTGAACCTGTGACCCCTGCAGTGGAAGCACCGAGTCCTAACCACTAGACCACCAGGGAATTCCCCAAGGTCAGTTTATAAAAGAAACAAATATTTTAAAATCTTTAAAAATTTTGCGTGAAATAATATTGATTTCTATACTCTCAGCAAATACAACCCTTGGTAAAAAGATTATATGTATAAGAAATATCAAAAGCAAATATTTTATGTGTCTTTTCAAATTATTTTGTTTCTTATTATGTATTCAAAGCTTAGTTGATAGATGATTAATGAGTTAAAACATTATACAGATTTAAATTATAGAATAACGTACTACACATAAATTACACGTCAGGTAGTATTCTGTACACAAATTTATTATAACAGAAAATGACATTAAAATGCATAATTTTCATTTCACATTTGCAAGCTCTTATTGTCTATTTACTCAGAGTCTGTAATAAAAATAAAAGACTTGAGAACTTTGGAATAGCTGAACAACCAAAGTTGTAGTTTCCAAACTGTGCACTAAGACTGTGCCTGGGACAATGTAATGAATGCACAGGAGTGAAGAGGGACATTTTAAAATTTTGAGGGAAACAAAGAAAAATTTAATATCTTTTGAAAACTGAAAAAACTGTTAGCTTGAGGTAGTTTATGTTTTAACAGTTGATTGTGCTACATTGTTTCAGTCAATTCATACACTTGCAAAGCTAGGTTTATTGAAGTTCCTGTTCAGTATGGAACAGGAAATGATGTGGCAATGTTCAATCTCATCTCAAGGTTTGAGAAACTGTATAGTGCCCAACTGCAAAATAATTAATTAAATAACTACAATTATTTAAGAATCAAATTTTAAAATTCACTTTATAGATAGATGTATTTTGAAATGCTACTAAGTTGTTAGGACATAAATCCTTATTAAATTGTTTGGGTACAACTACCTTATACACTGAATTGTTAAGTATTTCTTTTGGTTTAGGGTGCTGTTAAAAATTACTTAGAAAACCTAAAAACCAAGAAAATTTGGATCTTCTCTGAGATAGAAGTGCCAAGACATTGGATTGGACAAAGATAGGTCCAGCTTATGTCTACATAATCTTGAGGGAAACACAGTCATTTGTGAGGTCTTGGTGCAGAGGCTTTGGTATGACTGTCTATGCTGTTACATGCTGTTTATCTGGAAACAAGAATTCCTCTACTTAGGTGACCATAATAAGGCCCCACGTGAATTAGAAAAATGGAATATTTTTATTTTAGTTCACTGTTGTGGTACAGATGCCTGTCCATTTTTGTATACCAAAAGAGGAATTAATGCTCATATTGCTCATTAAAAGGAGAACTGTCAGAAATGAGTAAACATGTTTTATTTTAAAATTTCATGTCTTTTGGTGGAGAAATATTTTAGAATTATTTTAACACTAACTTTATTTTTAGGCTTGAACTAATCTATTCATTAGTGAGGTCAGTCAATCCAATATCCACTCTGAAATGCTTTCCAGAAATGATTGTCACATAAGTGAGTGTAAATTGTGATTTGTTTCTTAATTTTAAACAGAAAATTTTTTCCTATTAATTACTTTAAGGGATGTAAGTACATTGCCATTTAATCATTATCAGTAATATTTTACTAATGTTTATTTTATATCTAGTGACAAGGGCATAACATTTCATTCTTAGCGTTAATGCTTTTAAGAATTCTAGTATTTATATTAAAATTGGATTAAAATAGATTCATTAATTTAAAATAATGATTACATAACAGATTGCATACTTATGACAAATTGAACATATTTAAGTAAATGTCTATTAACATTAACAAGGTTATATAAAGACACTCATTGATAATTCATACTGATTATTGTTAGCTGTCAAGCTTAATAAGTTGCAGACAGGAAGATATGATTCCTTTCTATAATATAATAAAGCAGACAGAAGAATTAGGTTATGAAAAGACAGAGGGATGGTGAACATCTAACCAAATAAAATTGAGTTGAAATTTTTCTTTTTTATCCATTTAATTCTGTGGACCATGTTCATGGCAGTTTCATATAAGGAGAAGATCTTAGACAGTTAAAGAAGGTATTTGCAGAGCAATTGCATTCTCAGAAAGGATGTGATAGGGAGGGAAAAGAGGAACTGACCTTATAATATGTGAAGGGAAATTTTTCTAGGCACAGGACATATCTGGAAAGAAAATGAGTAACTCCACAAATAGAAAAATATTTATAAAAACTTGGGGATTGATGATACTCTGAAGATTTTACTCAACCTTTTTAATTTAGAGATGAGGGGTCTGTAACCCAGAGTGGTTAAGCAACTTCCTTTTGGGTCATTTGGCTAGTTATTAGCAGAACAGCTACTAGAAAGTAGAGCTTCTGCACAGATCAGTGCTTTTCCATGACATTATGTTCCAGGGAATAATTCCAATGTGTAATATTTATTTGTAATGCAATAAACCACTTACATTGTGATTTTAATTCATCAGATTTGTTTTTCTCTGTGTTTTTAGGACATTTGAGGTCAATTACAAGAGGAAGGCAGGAAACAGCGTTCAATGGAAGTACATAGGCTTATGAGTCAGGACTGGAATTCTGACTAATATTTATCAGTTCCATGACCTTGAGGAAAATATTTAAACTATGTGCAAAATTTTCATATTTGTAAAACTGGGAAAATACTTCTTATTTTGGCATTGTAAAGATTAAATGAAGCAACAGGTAAAAAGACCCTGGTCCATAGTAGGTTCTCAACAAATGTTAATTCATCTTTACTTAAATAGATTTGGAAGGCAAATGTTTGGAAATAATTTGAAAGGCAGAAGGTTTGGGTACAATGTGGAAAGAAGTATTTAGGAAAATTATTAAAAGCTACACAGAGGACCACATTGAAACACTTAGCACAAAATATTGCTCTTATTAGATATGTAAGAACAATTCTGTGATTTCTAAAAATATGTAGAGAAAGACACAATAATCTTCCAATATAGTTTGCGCTTAGTACCTGAAAAAGAATCCCAACTTAAATAAAGGTTGTGGAGAGCTAATGATTCTGAAGACAAAAAGGCTGGAGATTGTAGGAGACATTGACTTACAGGGTCTCTCCTCAGAGGAGGATAAACTTCTGCAGTGCATGATTGAGAGTACAAAGCCATTTAAAGCCACTTAAGGAGGAGAGTGTTGTCTGTCTGAGGCACCAATAGACAATGATTACTTTCCCTTTTTCTTTCTTTCTTGGATATGGTGGCATCAAAATGAGGCAGCCATCCCACTTATAACTCATAAGTATCTTTTTGGTACAAATCTACTAAGTGTTGCATTGACTTTATTTCCTCCCCTCCACCCTTCTTCTTGTTTTAAGCAAGAAGTACTTCTTGATGGTGTTATGATGAAATATAACCATAGGATGGTGGGTTGCACTGTCTTCCATGTATCCGTTTATATATGAACAAAGCAGATGGTTCTCCTCATTTTGATATTTTCCTTAATATTTAGTTTTACTTATAAAATTATGCCAGACTATGACACATGATATCTCTGTTCTTATTTGTTCACAATCTTTCACTGAGAAAGTATGTTTGACCTCTTATAAAAAAGAGATTATGAGAAAGTGGGAGAGGTAGACAGATCTCATTCAGGGAACATGTACATAGATAGGGTTAACCTGCAGGTGTGGAGTGTATGTGTGTGTGTAATTTTCTAAGTTAGGGATACAGAAAAACTTGTCCTAGTTGAGAATTCACCAGCTACTATATTTCTTTGAAGAACTTGCTTTAATATCACATGTACAGTTCCTGTGGGTTACCAGATTTATGTAAAGATTGACTACAGGGAGTGAGTTCCTCTGTCTTCTGATATCAAGCAAAAGCTCTGTTCCATGGGACACTTATGCAGATAGATGTTGCAGGTTTTCTTGCCCAAGACTTGGATGAAAAGAAATTAGGAAAGAGTTTGAAGTTCTGAAGTGCAAAGAATCTGGGGAGTAAGGACTGATGGCAATTCTTTTTTGAACTTGACAGAGGTGATTTTTCTTTACTTCTCTGGACAGAGTGAAAATCAAATTAAATGAGGCAATGTAAGTGAAAGGAGTTTATAAAATAGCAAAGCTGTATATGAAGGTAAGATATACACAGCATTTTTTTTTATGATTAAAGGGGAAATAGTCACCATCTAAATTAAGATGAGGAATTTTCTTTCTTAAAGAGTCCTTCCCAATGCTTGATCAATTTGAAGTGAGGCCTCAAATGCTCTCACTGACTTCACAAACAAAGGAAGTACATCCCTGCATTTTCCTTTTCCAATAGGAGACTGCACTTTAAGGAATTTATTGAAACACAATGTATCCAGCAGGACCAGATTTGTGGGCATGAGTCTATGCAAGTTTTTTTTCCTAAAATCAGAGCACAAATCTTTCATTTTCAGCGGACTATACTTTTCCTAGAGTATCTGGATTCCTTTTACTAGCTCTAAGGCTTTAAATTTTTTGTTTCATGGAGCATAGGTTATGCTCTCTTCTAAAGATGTTAATTCAAATATAGAACACAGCATTCTTTGTACTGAGAACTTCTGAACCTTGCTCCTTTACAGAAATACAAAGAAAACTCTTTAAAGTAATGCAGATGATACACTGTCTATATCTAGGCCTCCATTTATAGTTTAAAAATCAGTGGGAAAATCATGATCAAGTTACGCAGAAAATTGTAAGACCACTTCATCTGGCTATATCCTATAAAGAGTCTGATTCAAATCGTTCACACAAAGCAAAAATGTCCCATAGGTTCAGAATTCTTTCTGGCAATAAACTGCCAGTGTAAACAGGAAGACCACTGGGCCTCTTGTAAGTTTTGGAAACAAATGATACTCATTGCTTTGCACTCAGTCATTTTGATTTTGAGACGAGTTTGAATGAATTTTGGTTTTAAGTTCAATGCAAAGGTTATTTGCCATTATCAAAAAAGAACTTTTGTGTTGAGTGTGTGCCGCAGTAGTTATTAAAAGGATGCGAAGGGCATAGGCTATTTGGTATCCTGAATAGAAGCTCTAAAATTGTGTGACTCTAAAGAACTTGACAGTTATATCATTATTACTAAAGGAGAGAACTAAAAATTCCAGTTTATTATGCTATGATTGATACTACACAAGAAGAATATTAAACAGTTTTCCCAATGTTGGAATAATGTAATTTGCAAAAAAAATTTTTAGGAAAAAAAAAAGGCCAGTGAAACCTTTTAGCAGAATTGATGACTATCCTTTCTGATAAATAATATAATTTGTGTCTAATTTCCAGTGGAAACACTGGAATAGAATGTATAGAATTAAGTGGAACACTGTATAGAATTTATAGAATTCTATACAGTGGAACACTGTATAGAATTAAGTGAAGTAATGGGGAAATCAACGGTAGATACACCACAAAATCAAAACAATAATAATTACAAATATCAACTATTATTATTATCTTTAAAAAGAGGCCTGAATTTCCTCTGCTAAGAGGAGAAACTATGCAGTTAGCAATTTACTCAGCAGGCTGAGAAAGAGTATATATGTGTATTTGAAGGGGAGTATGTGAGTGATAATATACACTTTTCATATCTTTTAACACCTATTTCAAATCTGATATTAAGGCATATCTCTGAAGCAATTTGAGTGCATTTTTCCAAAATGTAAATGGAATCTTCAAACAGCATTTATATTTATTTGGGTCCTCATAAACAATTGGGAAGATTTAGAGTTAAAAGCAAGTTGGTGTCGTGGTACAGCAAAGGTTTTTTGCTTTGTCTGTTAAATTTAAAATAAATACAATCCAGAAACCTATCTTCCTTTACCTTAGAAGAACCTTTAAAAGAAAAACTGATTTTGCTTCTGTCTCTCTGAGGAACTAAAGCTCTGAACTTTTCTTTCCGGAGAAGGGGTGGGGAGCCTTCTCATCTGCTTTGCTGCAGGGGTATCACAGCCAGGGACCCTTATTTGCCTCCATCTCAATGTCAGAACAAATCCGAGGCTTTCCTGGAGCTAAAGCAAGCGCGGTGGGGAGAGGCACTAAGAGCGGCTGTTGGTATGCCAAGAGGCAAGCTTTGGAATGAAGCAGTTCCACCGCAAACTTGCGAGGCTGTTCTTGGGCTTTGAAAAGCCTTTCTTCCACTCCCCTTAGCTTTCCGAGCAGCGTTTGTAGCCTAGTGCAAACAGATCGCATATTTGGTGCAAAGAGCCGGGAGAATGAAGGACAGGGGATCACTTCCCGGGTCCTAGGTAGTGGAGTCTGCAGAGGAACTGTCTCTGGGTCTGCAACGCCTGCAAACGCGGCTGCAGGTGGCAAGCGGAGCTGTCCAGCACCAGTGCAGAGGCGGCGGGAGCCAGGACCCCGGCGCGCCCAGGCCGGCTGATGTTCAGCAACAGGGCTCTCCCCTGAAGAGACGCTGTCCTCATTCACTGCCTTCAGGCTCTGGGCTCGCTACGAGCCCACGCAGCCTCGACCAAGGCGGAGAACACTCGTCCTCACAAGCTGCTCCAGCAGGATGGGTGCCAACATGTTGACCCTTCCTTTCCCTTGTAAGCGACTCCTCCGGAATGGGCGGACTGGAATGCGCGGCCTTTCCCCTTGGCCTCAGAAATTCCTAAATAAACTCGGAGGGGAAGGTCAATTATGGACCCTAAACCCCCGCTTCAACTCTCTGAGGCTTCCCCGAGGTGGCTCCAGAGGGTGGTCTTCCGTCCCCGGCCCCGCGCCCCTCTCCCTTCCAGCGCCCACCAAGGCCAGTCTGCTCCTCAGCTGCCTCTTCCGTGGACGAGGGGTAGGGCATTTGGATTTGGGGCCCTTTGGTCTGATCCATGTCAACGTGCGCTCCTCGGAGGAGGAGGGGACGGTGGGAGCTGGGGTGGCGCTCAGAGGACGGCGACGAAGTGCCCTTGTTGCTCCTGAAACGTGGTGACAAGCCAGGCAGACTCCCAATGAGTATGATGGCGACACATGATGCGGGCAGAGAGAGAGACCACGGAGGAGGGGGTGCTTAAAGGGAGAAGGAAGTAGGCGGGCAGCAATGGGAGAGAGGCGGGAGGAGAAGGGCGGGAGGAGCTAGGGGAAGGGGGGCGAGATAGGCGCGCAGGCGGCAGAAGCCTTTGCCTCCGCGACCGTGCGGGCCACAGCTTCCCCGCCCTGCTCCCGGTCGCACACTCTCAGCCTCCCCGCGAACGGCAGGCCGGCCACAGCGAAGCGCCGAGGCGGGCGCTGAGGTGGCGTCGCGCTAGCAGCAGCAGAGGCGGCAGCCACCGCCAAACGCGGGCCCCGGGTGCCGCGGCGCCCCAAGTTCCCGCCATGAGCAGTCGGCTCTGGAGGCTCCGCGGCTCTGGGGACTCACTCCCAGCCGAGCACGGCAGCAGCGCCCAGGGGCCCCAACGCTCCTAACGCCGCCGCCGCCGCCACCCGCGTCCCCCCCGCCGCCGCTTCGGCCGCCGCAGAGCCGCCAGCAGCATGTCTCGAAGGAAGATTTCGTCGGAGTCCTTCAGCTCCCTGGGCTCCGACTACCTGGAGACGAGCCCCGAGGAGGAGGGGGAGTGCCCCTTGTCTAGGCTCTGCTGGAACGGCAGCCGGAGCCCGCCCGGGCCGCCCGAGCCCAGCGCGGCGGCCGCCGCCGGCCCGACCCCGGCGGCCGCCGCCCCCACCGCCGCCACGGCTGGGGCCAGGAGAGCGCAGCGCCGGAGGCGGGTCAACCTGGACTCTCTGGGAGAGAGCATCAGCCGCCTGACGGCGCCCTCGGTGAGCGGGGAGAGGAAGGAGGGCCGCTGCGCAGGAGAGAGGAAGGGGATCGGGCAAGTTGGCGCCACGCTAGCCCGGGCGTGTGCGAAAAGCCCCGCCGCTGGGGGGCGGCCGGGCCTTGCTACGCCCGGCCTACGGTTCCCAAAGGCCGGGGCAAGACCCGCACCTTGGGCTCTGGTGGAGGGGGGCACTGGAGTACGGGAAAGGAGGAAGACTTCACTCCTCCGGGGTCTCCTGATTCAGAGGTCTGTCTGCCCACCTCCAGCCTTGAACTCTCCTTCGTCGCGGTCACCCTGACGGCCCTAGGTCCTCCTTCATGCCCACCTGTTTTCTTTCCCCCCGACTTTCCCAGGCACTGTGTTCCGCAGTTCCCATTTCTATGTCTTTCATCTCTGGTCTCCAGTATCCCAAAGGAACTCCTACTCCCTTTCAGGAAACTCTTCCTCTCTTTTCCCACACTCTCTTGCTCTTAGCATGACCTTCTCTGACATCTTTGAATTCTGCAGGCTAACTGCATTCTGTGTTGCATTCCTTTCTTCAAATCTTTGGAAACTGGTTGTCAGATACTTTTTTGAGTTGTCTTCTGATGAAGAAACCTCTTATCTCTTGTTTTCTCACCACTTCATATACTTTTTTTCTTAGTCACTAGGCATTTATTGGCTCAACCTTCTTCTGTGAGTAACCCTGGTGTCTCTCTCTTATTTCTTACACCCCTACCTCATCCTTCACTCTCTTTTCCCTGGATTCTTTAGTGCTTTCTCCCTCATTTTTTCATGGTTTCCTTTTATTAGGCCCTTCATAATTATCTGTTGAATGAATAAATGCCTTCCTAGCTCTCTCTAAACTTGTGCTCATTTAGGGATGTCTGTATCAGCAGTTGCAGGTATACTCCAGACTCCCCCTGGTTCCAGGCATCTTTCCAGAGCACTTCTGCCTCATTCCTGCTCAGGCATTTCAGCTACTCTTGACTTTTACTCTTTGCAGTAATGCCAGACCTCTGTTTTAGTCTTTGACTGTGTAAGCTCTGTTTTGAAGGAATTCACTCCATTGCACACAGAATCCTAAAGAGACTCAGTGTCAAACCACCATCCACCCTTTATTCTCACCTTGATAGGTTACAAAGGCTTCAACTATTGACAGCACTTTTACCTACCCATCTCTGAGACTTTTACTTCTTTAAAGTTTCCAAAATGAATTGGAGCATTGATCTTGTTTGCCTACTCTTGAGTCTCCCTTTTGAAAGTACTTATAGTTTATGGTAGGACAGACCTGAGAAAGAATGGGATCCAGAGAGACTGGGAACTGGTACCAGGCAATCCTACAAATATCCTGTGGCCATTGCATTAATGGAGTATGACCTTTTAGCAATGAAACTACCCTTCGGTCATCTTCCTTTTTTTGTGCATTTCCCCTTCAATTTACCTTTAGCCACTTCTTTCATTGATAACCTAGGAAACAAAACTCAGAATGGGTTAGCTACTGTTTGCTATTCTTAATGCAGATATTTACCAGGAAGCATAATCTTAGGAACTATTTGATGTTGCAAATTGTTGAACATAAGCCTTTATAAAAGGAGTCCAGGAATCCTGTGCATCTGTAGTTTTATGTCAGTACCCAAAGCAACATTTGTGCAATATACTAATTCTTCAGTATAACAGATTCATATCTAATATGATTTTACTAAAGATAATTATTAGTTTTTTGTGGGAATTGTTTTTATAATCCTGGAGTTTTCTTTTTGCCTAAGAATCAGAATTTACAAATTTCTAAAAAATTTTTTGGCACTGCCTCTAGTAATGCCACTTTAACATAAGACTATTCTCAGCAACTTATGTGAGAAGTAGATAAAATAAACTGAGCTCAAGTATTTACTGCCAAAATAAGAGGTAGGAAATAGTCTCTGATTTTTACCTTTTATAAAGGTAAAATTTGAATGACTTTGACTCTTTGCTGGATAAAAAGCATGTAATCAGATAATGGTGTACAGGATAAGAAGTTTGAAATTGAAAATAATTGCGATAATCAAAAATATGCAACAGCTGTATGTACTTTCCATGCCATAATTCTTTTCTGTTTCTTTTTTTAAATTTTATTTATTTATTTGGTTGTGCCAGGTCTTAGTTGCAGCAGGCAGCCTCCTTAGTTGTGGCATGCAAACTCTCAGTTGTGACATGAATGTGGGATCTAGTTCCCTGACCAGGGATTGATCCCAGGCCCCCTGCATTGGGAACGTGGAGTCTTATCCACTGCACCACCAGGGAAGTCCCCTTTTCTATTTTGAAAAAGGTCTTTCAGCTGTTATGCTGAAAACATACATGTGAATATAGTGTAAACAATTCCAACTTCATAAGGCATGTATAAACAAATTCTCATTGGCTAACCATCATGTCACCAATAGAATTGGTAACACAAGGAAAACAGAGAGTATATTTCAAAGCAGCGGCTTATTTCTGTGTTCTCCACCCCCATTTTCTTTTGTTTGGCAAGCTAGAACACTACTTCAAAAAGTTCCAGTAGATTCGTTCTCCTACACTGTCAGCATTCTAAACTTCTCTGAAAACACTTATGTGCTATCTAATGTCCTTTCATTAGAGCTAAACAACTTAAAACAAACAAACAAAACCCCAAAAACCTCTGAGAACAGCCATTACCAGAGCATTCTTAGATGGAAATTTCTAGTTGTTTTGAGTGTTGCAAACCTTCTTGCATTGCTGTGGAAACTCCTGTGTTCTTAGTGGTCTCTTCGTGGAATATTGTCTCAATCACTGGAGATTTATTTGTTTTTTATTCAGGATAATTTGCAAGTAGGGAAATGGAAGTGAATTTAATAAATACTAGGATATTGCCAAATAATTCAGCTAGTAATTTGATCAATGTTTTTTGATATTTTTTTGTTTTTTGATATTTTAAGAGTTACTTTTAGGTGCATTGATGTTGGCTATAAAGATTATAATACTTTCATACTATTTTAATAATAAAAGTAAATTGAATTAATAAAATTGAAAAAATTCTGGAATTCAGGATACCACGTTCTCATTCATTGTGCCTTGGACAACTAAATACTTGTATATAATTGTGCATATTACTTTTACTGTCTAGGATCCTACTCATCTGTAAGTTACTATATTTAAGGTCCCTTCCTGTTCTGATAGTCTACGAAGACATATTTTATTGTCAAGCTTTCAATAAACTGTCACAATGGCATATGAAATAAAAAGCAAGGACCTATTACTATGAGTTTTTAAACTGAGGAAAGTAAATTACTTTTTTAAGTAAGGGCATCAAAGTACTATTTATTCCACCTAGTTGTTAAAAAATATTTGAGCATCTGCAATGTAGCAAGTATTGTGCAAAGCACTGGTGATACAAATGCCAAACAAAACTTTCCTGTTTTTTGACCTCATGGAACTTCTTTAATTATAGACTTTATTCTAAGGAAACTGTATTGAGGTAAAATATAAGAACTCCAATTGTTGAAGAGATGTCTAGGGGAAGTTTTATTTATCATCCACTTTGGTTAGTTTTGTTCACTATGAATATCTGGGGTGCAGCCATAAAAATAAAAATAATCCTAAAGACCTGGCTGAAGATGCATATATCACTTATTACATTATTTATTTTGAAATAATTTACTTGGGAACACATATGGAAAAACAGTTGGGTATTTTACATCAAGGGTGAATTTAGGGTCTCATTTATTTCCATTTTATGTTTATAAATGAGAGTTGCTTAGACCCCTCTCACTTTGACATTGGTTTTGGGTTTGCTAATGTCAGTCTGTCAGTGGAGATATTCTAGGAGACCAACCCAGGGGCAAGGCTTTCCTAGGTTTCTTGTCAGAGAACTACTAGCTGTTATAACATTACAGATGGCTTTGAAGACCTCAGAAGCTATAGAGAGCAGAATGGCAGGGAGAAAAGTAACAGAACTGGAAGGATGGCATATAAAGGGAGGAAAGCTACTTACATAGGGAATAGTCCAAGAAACAAAGAACGGTGAGGAAAAAAAAAGGAAGGGAAGCTTGAATTCAAGTAGCAAATTCCAAAAACTCTTCCATTATTTTTGGAAAGGAAATTGTATTGATACATGCCTATGAAAAAGTGAAAGGACATAAAAAATACATATTTAGCCTCTCCTAGTATTAAATAAAATTAACTTTCTGATGTGTAAAGCCTTAAATAAAACCTTAGAAATTGTGAGTGTAACTAACATGTAAATAATGAAAAATATATAACATATAGTTTTGAGATTAGATATTTGATAAATTTATGTGTTTTAATTGAAGTTTTAAACATTTGGGGCTCAATATGGGTAATAAAGTTCTTAGCAATAGATTCATTAAAATTAAAAATCAAACAAAATGTATTCTAGTAGTTCAGTGTTTTCACTTTTCTAGAAATTAGATACTATCATCTGAAATCAGAATTTAATGGCCATCTTTTGCTTTTTTCCACCTCATCCCTAGTCATCAGAAACAACACGGAAGAACTGAAAGAACAAAGATTTGAAGTTTGACAGAAAAATTGAATAACTCCCTGCTGAGCCCCTTGCTATATGTAAGGCCCTGGGAAAGCTAACTCCTTCCTTCTCAGAGCCTTAGTTTTCTATTTTGTGAAGTAGGAATAATGACTACCTTATAATTTGTTGTGAAAGAGGAGCAATATTCCTTGTAAAATTTCTTGAACTCAATAAATGACAGTTTCAAGTTGAGATCCATTAACTTCAATCAAATTTGAATGCCTCCAAATGATCTAAAATTTTTCATTTTTTCTCAATAATTTACTTGCTAGTAACCTTATTAAAAGAGTTCATAGGTTAACTGATGTCATGTACCTAAAAAAAATTGATAAGGAGTTAATTTTGTTGGCATTGTCCAGTCAATCCATTAAAAAAATTAAAACTTGACTCCCTTTTTGGCTCCCTGGCTATGCCTCATGTGTGTACATGAGTATTCGTAATCATTGCAGATTCAAACATTTCTATCAAACTGCTGAATGTTATGTGGCAGTATGAGTACCACAACTATAAATTCTATAAAAATACTAGAACATATATATTTGGTAGAATATGAGTATTTCACAACAAATTACTTTTAAGTTAGGAAAAACTTTAGGTGAAAGAGAAACTGCTTATTTCACTTGCCTGAGAATTTCAAGAGTTCCCCATCCATTGTGTTCAAACTAATTTGTACAAGTGTTCAAAGGTTTATGCTGTGAGATGCAAGAACCACCTAGAGGGGTGGGATAGGGAGTGTGGGAGGGAGGGAGACGCAAGAGGGAAGAGATATGGGGACATATGTATATGTATAATTGATTCACTTTGTTATAAAGCAGAAACTAACACACCATTGTAAAGCAATTATACTCCAATAGAGATGTTAAAAAAAAAAAGAAAAAAAAAAGAAGAAGTAGAGACACAGATGTAGAGAACAAATGTATGGATACCAAGGTGGAAAGGGGGGGTGGGGGGAATTGGGAGATTGAGATTGACATATAAACATTATTGATAGTACATATAAAATAGATAATTAATGAGAACCTACACTATAGCACACAGAGCTCTACTCGATGCTCTGTGGTGACCTAAATGGGAAGAAAATCCAAAAGAGAGGGGATGTATGTATATGTATAGCTGATTCACTTTGCTATACAGTACTATACTCCAGTAAAAATTATTTTAAAAATAAAAAAAAATTAAAAAATGAATTATGCAGCTAATGACTTTTACATTTTGTATACTGCACTCTATTCTTGTTTGGCTACAAGCTCAATTGTTAGCCCTTCATTTTAAAGATAAATTTTGACTATGGGAAATGACATCAGTGATTATTAGTCTGTAGGTAGAGGTGATGTGATTATATATTCCTTTTTAGTGTATAATTTATCTACCTTGAAGTTTTCTGAGATGTGTGGGAAGAGTACCTGAGGGCTATTATGTGTTTTTTTCCCTTCTATATCATCATTGCTGTTTTCATTCACTTTTGTTTTATCTTGTTGCCTCTGTCATAGGGAGCTGAAGGTAAAAGTTTAAAAACTTACATGTTTTATTGAATATGATAGTAAAATAAGTGGGTGATCTCTAGATATAGACATTGTTAACTGTGAATTTCACACACATCTAGGAAGAAAAAAAATTAAGTGGCATAAGTAGGGAGAATGTTTACAAGGGCTGACTAGGTTTTCTTTGCAGACCCTTATTTGATGCATGAACCAGTGATTAGGTCAAAATTCAAAGTTCTTCTATTTAATTTCTTACTCTAATCTTGGTACTCTTATGTTTATCTTGTATTTAGCATGGTACCTGATACTTAATGGATTTTCAATAAAATGCTCAGAATGAATGAATGGATATTCTTATTTAATTATCCAATTATATTATTTCTTTTTTTGTTTGATTTTTTTTCTGTGTTATATTTGGTTCAAACAAAATATTTAGATTTCATACCCAGCCTGTGAGAGATACTTTCAAGTATGCAAACCTGTTTGAATTTTACTTACACCTGCTATCTGAAGCAAAACTTCAGAATAAAGTTGTGTTAAAAAGAGAGCAGGGCTTCCCTGGTGGCGCAGTGGTTGAGAGTCCGCCTGCCGATGCAGGGGACACGGGTTCGTGCCCCGGTCCGCGAAGATCCCACATGGCGCGGAGCGGCTGGGCCCGTGAGCCGTGGCAGCTGAGCCTGCGCGTCCGGAGCCTGTGCTCCGCAACGGGAGAGGCCACAACAGTGAGAGGCCCGCGTACCGCAAAAAAAAAAAAAAAAAAAAAAAAAAAAGAGAGCAGATGGAAAAGTATTCTTCTGGAACTCCTTGAGTGGCCTATTTATATTTTAAGAAGTTAGGTAAATGTAACAACTCTCCTCCCATCTCCAGTATAAGTCTGCTTATATTTTCTGTACAGTTCTCTCTCAGGTGAGAAATGTTTGTCAGCAAGTGGGCTACTGTCGCCAAAAATGCACTGCTGGGAGATGGAATGAAAAATCTTGCTCCTCAAATATCACTTCAGGACAGGATCTGAATATCTAGAATTATGAGCATCTCATAAAGTTGAAAATTTCAGCTTAGAGTAATTTAGGAAGTAGGGGAGCTGGAAGTCTCTTTGAAGGCTGGAGATTTGTTGTGGCTGTTGTGGGGAACTGAGAAAGAGTGAGCATTCTTATAAATAGAACAGTGAGAAATCACTTCCTGTACAGGCTTTATTTGAGGCATGTTAAACAGTTCTTCATCTGAACTAGTGGTTATCAAACTTCAGTGAACATAAGAAATACCTAAAGGAAATCATTAGAATGTAGGTTCCTAGCATAGTTCACTGTGCTATACAGTAGGACCTTGTTATTTATCCATTCTATATATACTAGTTTGCATCTGCTAACCCCAAACTCCCCCTCCATCCCTCCCTCACCTTCCCTCCTCCTTGGTAACCACATGTCTGTTCTCTATGTCTGTGAGTCAGCTTCTGTTTTGTAGATAAGTTCCTCTGTGTCGTATTTTAGATTCCACATATAAGTGATATCATATGATATTTGTCTTTCTCTTTCTGACTTACTTCACTTAGTATGATAATCTCTAGGTCCATCCATGTTGTTGCAAACGACACTATTTCATTCCTTTTTATGGCCGAGTAGTATTCCATTGTATACATGTACCAAATCTTCTTTATATATTCATTTGCTGATGGACAGTTAGGTTGTTTCCATGTCCTGGCTATTGTGAATAGTGCTGCTGTGAACATAAGGGTGCATGTATCTTTTTGAATTATAGGTTTTTTTTAAATTATAGTTTTGTCTGAGTATATGCCCAGGAGTGGGAATGCTGGATCATATGGCAACTCTATTTTTAGTTTTTTGAAGAACTCTATAGTGTTTTCCATAGTGGCTGCACCAACTTACGTTCCTGCCAACAGTGTAGGAAAGTTGCCTTTACTCCACACCCTCTCCAGCATTTCTTATTTGTAGACATTTTTACTGATGGCCATTCTGACTGCTGTGAGGTGTTATCTCATTGTAGTTCTGATTTGCATTTCTCTAATAAATAGCGATGTTGAGCATCTTTTCATGTGCCTGTTGGCCATCTGTATGTCTTCTTTGGAGAAATGACTGTTTAGGTCTTCTGCTCATTTTTTGATTGGGTTATTTGTTTTTTTAGTTGTTGAGTTGTGTGAGCTGTTTGTATATTATGGAAATTAATCCCTTGTTGGTTGCATCTTTTGCGAATATTTTCTCCCATTCTGTAGATTGTCTTTTTGTTTTGTTTATGGTTTCCTTTGCTGTGCAAAAGCTTGTAAGTTTGATTTGATCCCATTTGGGGTTTTTTTTGCTTTTATTTCTATTGCCTTGGGAGACTCACCTAAGAAAACATTGGTACTATTTATGTCAGAAAATGTTTTGCCTATGTTCTCTTCTAGGAGTTGTATGGTGTCATGTCTTATTTTTAAGTCTTTAAGCCATTTTGAGTTTATTTTTGTATAGGGTGTGAGGGTGTGTTCTAACTTCATTTATTTACATGAAGCTAACTTTCCCAACACCACTTGCTGAAGAGACTGTCTTTTTCCCATTGTATATTCTTGCCTCCTTTGTTGAAGATTAATTGACTGTAGGTGTGTGGGTTTATTTCTGGGCTCTCTATTCGCTTCCATTGATCCATATGTCTGTTTTTGTGCCAATAGTACACTGTATTGATTTCTGTAGCTTAGTACTACTGTCTGAAGTCTGGGAGGCTTATGTCTCCAGCTTTGTTTTCTTTTCCTCAGGATTGCTTTGACAATGCTGTTTTTTTTATGGTTCCATATAAATTTTAGGATTATTTGTTCTAGTTCTGTATAGAATGTCATGGGTAATTTGATAAGGATCACATTAAATCTGTAGATTGCTTTGGATAGTATGACCATTTTAATAATAGTAATTCTTCTAATCCAGGAGCATCCAAGAGCATATCTTTCCATTTCTTCGAATCATCTTCAGTCTCCTTTTTTAATGTTTTATAGTTCTCAGCAAGTCTTTCACCTCCTTGATCAGGTTTATTCCTAAGTATTTGATTTTTTGGATGCAAGTCTTAAAATAGATTTTTTTTTTACATTCCTTTTCCAATATTTCATTGTTAGTGTAAAGGAATACAGCCGATTTCTGTATGTTAGTCTTGTATCCTGCTACCTTGCTGAATTCATTTGTCAGTTTTAGTAGTGTTTGTGTGGAGTCTTTATGGTTTTCTATATAGTGTATCATGTCATCTGCATATAATGACAATTTTACCTCTTCCCTTCAAATTTGGATACATTTTATTCCTTTTCCCTGTCTGATTGCTCTGTCTAGGACTTCCAGTACTATGTTGAATAGGAGTGGTGAGAGTGTCATCCTTGTTTTGTTCCAGAATTTAGCAGGAAGGCTTCCAGCTTTTCAATGTTGAGTATTAATTTAGCTGTGGGTTTGTCATATGTGGTTTTATTATGCTGAGATACGTTCCCTCTGTACCCACTTTGGTGAGAGTTTTTATCATGAATAGATGTTGAATTTTATCAAATGCTTTTTCTGTATCTATTGAGATGATCATGTGGTTTTTGTCTTTTCTTTTGTTGATGTGGTGTATCACATTAACTGATTTGTGTATGTTGAACCAACCTTGTGAACCTGGGATGAATCCAACTTGGTTGTGGTGTATGGTCGTTTATATGTTGTTTGATTTGGGTTACTAATATTTTGTTGAGAATTTTTTCATGTATATTCATCAAAGATATTGGCCTGTAATTTTCTTTTTTGGTAGTGTCTTTGTCTGGTTTTGGTATCAGGGTGCTGGTGGCTTCATAGAATGTCTTTGGGAGTGTTCCCTTCTCTTTAATGTTTTGGAAGAGTTTGAGAAGGATTGGTATAAGTTCTTCTTTGTGTGTTTCATAGAATTCACCTGTGAAGCCATCTGGTCCTGAACTTTTGTTTATAGGGAGTGTTTAAAATTATTATTATTACAGATTCTATTTCACTTCTAGTGATTGGTCTGTTCAAATTATTTATTTCTTCTTGATTCAATTTTGTTGGGCTGTATGTTTCTAGAAACTTTTCCATTTCTTCTAGGTGTTCAAATTTGTTGGCATATAATTGTTCATAGTATTCTCTTATGGTTATTTGTATTTCTGTGGTATTGGTTGTTATTTCTCCTTTTTCATTTCTTATTTTGTTTATTTGGGTCCTGTCTCTTTTCTTCTTGGTCAGCCTGGCCAGAGGTTTGTCATTTTTGTTTACACTTTCAAAGAACCAGGTCTTGGTTTTATTGATTTTTTTTCTATTTTTTTTAATCTCCATTTTATTTATTTCCTCTCTGATCTTTATTATTTCCTTTCTTCTGCTGACTTTAAGCTTTGTTTAAGTTAGACATTATTGATTTAAGGAATGGGGGAGAAAACTGAACAGGAACAGGTTAATGTATTATTGGGTGTTTTTTGAGGGTTGAGCTGAGGGTGACAATAATGAATTTGTAGTCTAAACTGAGAGGATTAGTATGACTTGGAACATATTATTGGCTGTTTTTTGAGTGCCCAGCTGAGGTTGGAGATGATGAATTTGTAGCCTAAACTGAGAGGATGAGTATGACTTGTAGAGGTATAAAATGGTGAAAGTATTTATTGTATATTAAAAGGCCTATATGTCAGATTGAGTTTGAGCTGTTAGGGGACAATTTAATGGAAGAGGGTTAGGGTTATGTCTTGGGAAATAATGAGAGTGAATGTCAAATGGGGCAGATTGTAATACTCAGCGGCATTTCTAGCCTTCTTGTGTTGGACAGAGATCTGATGTTAAGCTTATTTAATATATATCTGGGTCCTGTTCTTTCACTATTCTTTCTCACAGAATAGATGATTGGTACCACAGGTCCCCGTCTACCAGACTGATGACTGGTAATTAGTTGGTCTTTGAGAAACTCAGATCTAGCTTCTTGATTACTATATACATTATGTTTTAAAAGTTAGAACTAATACTTGAAAAATAAGAATATTCAATTACATAATTCAATGCATTATTTATGGGCCCTAGTTGTTACACAATAAAGTTTCCATGGCTCAGACTTGGTACATTGCTTCTTGAGTATGAGAGCCTATGGGATTTAGAGTAATGGGTGGCTACCAAAACATTTCCTAATGTATTGGAGAACATAGCAGATTTTTTTTTTTATCTGAAAAGGTAAAAATTAGTTCCAGTGAATCAGTCTAAATAAACAGTCTAAATAAAACATATGCAGTATCAATTCATGAGTAGATGAAGTTCAATAAAGTACCCTTAAGAGTTAAACAATTTTCATTTTGTTAATCAGTCTTTGATAGTCCCAAAGACTCTCCTGTGTGTTTCAGTGCCTCAGTGTCATCATTATGAGTCAATTATCACTGAGCTATAGATGTGTGGACATCCTGGTAACTGGAGTGATTGATTGATTGATTTTTTCATTATTTTTTTCCTCCAGTTTTTTTTGAGATATAATGGACATACAGCACTGTATAAGTTTAAGGTGTACAGCATAATTATTTAACTTATATACATCATGAAATTATTACCACAATAAGTTTAGTGAATATCCATCATCTCATATGGATACAAAATTAAAGAAATAGAAAAAAATAATTTTTCCTTGCGATGAGAACTCTTAGGATTTACTCTCTTAACAACTTTCATATGTAACACACAGCAGTGCTAATTATATTTATCACATTGTACATTACATCCCTAGTACTTGTTTGTTTCTTAGTGATTCGATATTTCTATACATTTAAAAATGATCATCATGATAAGGCTAGTTACCATGTAAGTGGAGTGTTTTAGATAATCAAATGCTTTACAATATGAAATTTCCTCTACATAGGAGCACTAAAGAACTAAATGGTCTTTGCGGTCTCAAAGAGTTAATATGCGTGCTCAGTTTCTCCTCTTCCACCAGGGAGTCTCAGGCAATGGGAGACAAATTAGGCATGATTTGAAAAAAGAGGTTTTGTTTTGTTTTTTTAACTTTTAGAGTTCTGTGTATAATTTGGTTAGTGCGCTTGTCTTGTTTTTTCTTGAAAAATGCCTGTTAGTGTATGTGTGTGTGCAGGATGGGTGGGGAGAAGGGCACTGGTGGACAGAGGCTACAATGCAATTAATTCTGCCTTCTGTTTTTTATTTTAATTTTACTTCAGGGAAATAACTTTTCTGGCTCTGTTTCCCATCTCTGAAATCATATGTAATAAGACTAATTTCTCATTCAAGGGTAAATATGTAGTAAAATGTGAATAGTGAACTGAAGACAATGTGTCTGTTACTAGTTGCTTTGTTATGCTGCTGTGCTGATTGCTTGAGGACTAAGGCATTGTTTCAAATTCCTTCACTCTCTACATTCTGGGAAAAGCACAAGTTTTAGAGTCAGACACTAACCCTGGTCATTATATTGTGAATTCTTGGATAATCCTCAATAAGGCTCATTTTCTTTATAAAATGAAGGTAATAATTTATAGGATTATGAAGATTAAAAGTATAATGTGTACACAGTAATTGGAATACAGTAAATGATCAATTAATTTTGGTGGCTTTTATTAACTGCTTCTTATCAGCATCTTACTGACCTGTATATTGTAAATCACATCTCCTGGTAACTTGAGTTTCCTCCAGCCACATCTTTTCCAAAACATATAGAAATTTCCTTCTTTATGGTTGTTGCTCAGCATTCTCCTGCTTTTTATGGGAAATATTTTTTAACTATCTTGGGTGTACATTTCAGAGTTATGAAATCTCCTAGAAATTCCTTCCCAGAAATCTTAAAAATAAATGTATTCTTACTGGTCACCTTACCCCTCACATTCATTCATTCATACAGCATTTATTTAGCAAATGAGTACTTGTTGACTCATTAGCATGCACTCAATGTGCATTAAACACACAGAAGAAGTGGGGCATTCAGACAGAAATTTGATATGATCCATTTGGATTTAAAAAATGTAAAACTGCTTTTTAAAAGTTACCAAATAATGTGCATGACAGCTATTTTTGCCCCTCTTTTTCATCCTATCCCAACCTTTCCTTATTTGGCATATGGACATATGGAGGACATATGGACAAACGAAGGGTCTGTATGTAAAAGATCAGTTGAAACTGTAATGAAGATGATGATGCTAGTAATAATAACTGCTGATTTACCATGTGCTGGGCACTGTACTAAATGCTCTACACATTTTATTCTGTTTTCATACTCACAACAGTAATGCAGGAGTGATGCTTTACTGTGGTCTACAAGTACCAAGAGACTACCTCTCTGACCTCACCTCATGAACTGTAATCTACACTTACGGTTCTATAGTACACTCCTTGAACATTCCAGGAAAGTATTATCTTGCCTCAGGACTTGTATTCTATATCCCCTGTGTCAGAAATACCCCCTCAGTCTAGTTCTCCACATGATTGGCCTTTTCTTGGCTTTCAGATTTCAGCTCAGTGTCACCTCATCAGACAGCAGCTCTCCCCCACCAACCATTCTCTTTAACGTCATTGTTTACTTCGACCAGCACTCACTATCAGAAGTTATCTTTTTATTACTTACTCACTTATTTATTGTCTTCCCTCACTGTAATTTAAGCTGTGCAAGGGCAGGAACCTTGTCTGAGTTGTTCATAGTGGTCTTTGTAGTGCCTAGAATAGTCCTGGCTAAAAGCAGGTTCTCAGTACCTCTTTATTGACTGAATAAACGTCATTTTGAAAGAAGTCTTAGTACCTAGAAAAGAAAGAGCATAGTTAAAAAAAAAACTTACAGGGTAGAAGAAGAAGAATTAACACGTGTTAGGCAACTACTGGGGATCCAACATTAAGTGTTTTCATAATATGTATCATTGAATTTTCAAAATAGTCTTATGAGAGATTGAGAGAAGTTGAGTGACTTGCCTGTGATCACAGTTAATTACTTACTTACTGATGGAGAATGAGATTAGAATCTTGGTCTGTTTAGCTCCAAACTCTATTTCTTCCACATTTGTATATTTCACCCCCTCTGAGTGTGGTGGACATTGTGATGTACTGCCTAGATGCCCCTACTTTAGTAATGATGGACTTACTTCCCTAGATGCTAGGAGTACTGCTGACAGTGACCCTCAGCTGTCAGTCTCCTATACGTATTGCCTGGACTGAAAAGAGATGCCTTGCCCAATGTCATTCCCCATTCCAGTGGCTAATCAGCATATGGATATGAAGACTTGCCCCTTTTGACCTAATTCAGCCAACTTTGAAGGTAGAACTCCACGTAGGGTCAGCGGTGGTCTCCACTGAGATAGCATCACAGTCCAACTTCTTCCTCTTTCATGGGTATTGATCCCCAGAGTACCCCTTAATAAGCTTTCTGCATTCTAATCTTCTCAGAGTCTGCTTCCCAGGGAACCCTGCCTACAATAGTGTGTTTGAGAATTGTGATGGCATTAATGAAAGTGCAAAAATCAGCAATGGGAAGGAGGTATTTGGAAGGAATATAATGATAACCTTGAATTTGGATTTTTTGAATTTAGGTGCAAATGGTTGGCTCTGGACTGTGAGTTCTTTGTGAGCTTTGTGTTATTGGTTCACCAGCCTCAGCACAGTGCCTGTCATACTGTAGGCAGAAGACTCAATAAATAGACCATTAAAGATTTAGCATTGGAGTTTGGGGGGCAGTTCATGGAGGTAATAGCAAATATATTGAAAATTGACAAGCTGTCTTATTGAAAGAGAGGAAAAATAAGAACAGTAGAGAATTGAAAAGCAGTATAGAAAAGGGAATCAGAAGAATGTAGGTGCTAGGATGCATTTTTGTTTGGTTGTGTGGTGGGAGGTGACTGGAGAGCAGCTGGAAGCAAGTGTTGTAATGGTTGATATTTGAAAAATGATGTGAATTTAAGACTGGTACTTTCAAACCCAGTACGAATGAGGTTTCTGGTGGCCTTCAGAAGTGATGTCAGTCGTGCAACTGAGAAGGAAACCTGTTTATTGAGATATAAAGAGAGAATATATGATGAGTAAACAAAGGATATCATGGGCATAAATTTGTCTTCCAAGACATTTGGCAATACAAGTAAGGAGAGGTAATTGGCAGGGCCTGTGAGGCCAAATCAAAGTTTATTAAAGAAATGGAAATTCATGTTTGAAGGTAACAGAATAGTCAAAAAAGCTGTAGATGGATGAGATAAATAGGCTTTGGGAAAGGATAGAGTTGATTTAGGGCCATTCTGTAGCTTCTTTGCCAAAAGTAAGGATACTTATTTCTCTGTACCCAAGGGGAATACAATATGGCATAGTAGGAGTATAGTGCAAAGACAGCTATCAGATTTTGGTTTTATTTACACCTAATTTATCACGATCTTATCTTGATTTTATCATTATAACTCATTGGTCAGTAATTTTGTCAAATTTAAATTGCAGTTCTCTAGGTATACCTTAGCTGTTGTAGCTACACTGACCATAGGATGTCAAATGAGGTCTGAAATGTTAGTAATTCATTCTTCAGAAATTTTGTATTTAAACCATGAAGTGTACATTTTTGGGTATATTCCATTGTAAATCACTTTTTGAAAACTTCAGATTTACTCTTATTCTTCTAAAGATAAGACTTTGTAAATTGATTTATGCTTGTACTAGCTTGTTCTCTTTTAGTTTTAAAGGTAATTTGAGATACATATTTTATGTATATAAACCATATTCTTACCATCTCTGTGTCTGATATGACTTTGTTTAACATTGGACCTCTTTTTGACATTGATGAAAAGGTCTCTAAAGGAAGGAACTCTTGAGGTATTAGGAGCCAAGTGAATAGGACTCTACTTTGTTGTTATACTGAATATATTTTACACAGTTGAAAGGTGGTGTGGAAGGCAAAATAAGGCCAAACAAGACATACACAATCAAACGGTGCTTTTTGGCCCTCTCCCTTTTCATTCCTGGGGGAATTTTACTCAATTTCAGCAAGCAAGGATTTTTGTCTATTTTTATATACTTCCAAATCCCAAGTCTACTAGTGCCTGGCATGTGGTAGCTGATCAGTATTTGTTAAATGATTAAATTTAGAGTGAATATAAAGATATTTATTCTAACTATACTACACAACTATACTAACTATACTACACAAATAAGAAAGAAGTAGGATGATAAATACAAATGCACTTTAGAAAAATAAAATCAGTAACAGGAACAACAAAATAGACAAAACATATTATACAAATGTAAATAATTATTATATCCTATTATCCTTTATTCCTTCATCATATATTTACTATACATCGTCTATACATGCTTGACTTTATTGTGTCCTGAGCCAAAACATAAGATCTATGGAGCACAAAATGGCTCTAGTCATCTGCAGGGTTAAAAAATAAAAAGTATTTTATTGGATTTTTATCCAGTATTTTACTGGATTTTCCTTAAATACTCTTGTAATATGCTACACTAGTCAATTTACATTATATATTAGCAAGTAAGAATACATTTTTTCTACATGATCTAAATATATATATTTTTTAAAACTAACAGTTTATTAAACAGATATTTGTTGTTGGCCTCTTCTGTGCCAGGAATTTGAGATGTCTCAATTATAGAAAATACTTATAATCTGTGCTCCCCACTGCCCCCCTCTCCCCCTTTACCAGTTTTTCTTGTGATTCTGTTGCAAACATTTCAGGGATAAAATTTAAGAAAGATTTTATCTTTCTTCTGTAGATCTCCACAAAAGAAAAATATATCTCTTTTAAAGCCTGTTGACCAAATTCTCAGTGCAGTGTTTCTCTGAGCCTGTCTTCCAATTTCATTTTTTCCTTGTGTGATTGGTTTAATTTGTGTATGGGAGATAATTTGATTTTTGAATATTGTGTTACAAATATTTGGTTTCTAACTTAAGGAATTTATTTGTTTTCAGAAAGGAAAGAATGCAGAGACCCTTACAAATTGTATTTTTATCATATATTTAGATATAAACCTGAGTTTACTTTAATAGCATGTTTGAAATCTATATGTTTATCTATCGATCTATCTATCTATTATTGATTATATAGGTCAGAAAAGAAATGACTCTGTCTGATTCTGAATTTAAAAATTTAATTCAGTAGAAATCTGGAGTAGGTATACTTACTCTCATTGTGTCTTTTTAAAAAAATTGCCACAGTAATGAAAATGTCTTTTGCCTCCTTAACAAAGAATCTGCCTCCAAAGGCATTTATTTTAAGCAGTGATAATGATGAGATGATTATGTTGTAATGGAACAGACTGAGGGAAAGAATAAATTTTAGCTACATATTACTGTAATTCCATTTGAAACTTCAGGCAGATATGAGGAAGTTTCTAGTGTGGTTGCTGGTGAAGAACGATTTATTGTTTCCTCCTGATATAAAGATCAATAAACACTTTGTAGACATGACATCATTTGCAAGCTATAAAGCCTCCCTTTTTTTTCCCCCCTCTTATGTTAACTCATTGCCATTATAAACACATTTCAAAGAAAACCAATCTTTCCTTTTGCTCTGAATTGTTCTTTCTCCAAAAGTGTGCTTGCAAAGTACAAACCTAACTTTCCTGCTGAAAGAGAATGGGTGAGCTTCTTCCACAGCTTGCAAGGGGCTAGCTGTGAGAATTGTGGTGTGTGCTGCCTGCTGGTTCTTTAAGCACTTAGGCAGTTGTCTCCTTATTCAGCTGCATTCTTGGGATGGGAGTGGGGGAAGATGGAGGAAATAAAATACTACTTTAAGTTGTAAATATAATTTTCCACCATTAACTTAGCATTCTTGACTACTGAGAAATATCTCAGTCTCAAATACATAGTTAACATAGATACCCAGTTATTTTGATTATAGCAATGGGATATATTAATCAATGGCATTAATGATGACTATAATGAAATGAACAATTCCGTTGGATATGTAGTTGGAAAAAGCATTTTACTACAAGTTACCCCAAGAGACATAAGTTTTCAAAGAATACACTTTCATTTTTCAAAGAATACACTTTCAAATACAGGTCAATTAAAATGTTACAGTTATAAAACTATAAAATGTGAATCTAAAATTAAGATCAGAACAACAATTTTTAGCCATTAGATAACGTATTCAGCCACTTTATGTGATCTATAAGTCAAATCAAGATATGACTGTCTAGAAACATCTTAAAAACCTAAAGTAACAAAGTTTATTATTTTGCTCTTCCAGAGTAACTAGTAGAAACAAAAGCAAAATCATATCAATGTCAAGCATATCACAGTTTCTGCCTTGGCATTTTATACTAGTGTAAACTCTGATATATTATGAATTAAGTTTGAGAAAAAATTGTAAAGTAATTACTTTTGGTAGTCTTTATTCTCAGTCTCTCTCTCCCCCCCTCCCCATCTCTATCTCTATCTATCTCTATCTATCTCTATCTCTATCTCTTTCTCTATCTCTATCTCTTTCTCTCTTGATTCCTGTAGCAAAACCCCTTGCCACAAAAATCTGCTATGAGTCTCTCCCACCAGACAAATTGGACTATGTGCATTTTACATACCTTACATTAAATTATTAATTGAAAAGTACTTCTTTTTTTTTTTATTTTAAGCACCTCTGCAGGAGTGAAAAGTAAGTTTTGGAGGGAGCCTTGAGGGGATGGATAGGATGGGGATAGCTCTCTTGGTGCTCCTAAAATCAAATTTGGTGTCTGGCTCCACAATGCTGTGACATATATTGACGACTATACGGAAATGTGTATGTCTGGGCACGTCTTACACAGTCATATGAAGATCTCTGTAGACACAGTAAATTATTTAATATTTTTGGTCTGTATGAATGATGTAGATATATTGGTGGATAAAAACAAATAATAATAACATATAGAACCTTTGATTATGTGGCATATGTTGTTCTTATATTTTATAATGCCTAGAGATTACAGAGACTTGTTACTTAAATGAATAATTTATGGATTAATATGTATTATGCCAATTATGGATGCCCCTGCACTGAATTTGCCTTGGAAATTCCAATTAAGAGCCCTTATGCATGCAAGGAAATTAAAATGATTTTTTAAGACTGAAAAATAGTGAATGATAGCTAATTATTACCTTGTTCCTAAGCATCGTATCATTAAAACTCTCTGTGGTTTGGTGTGAATGTGTGTACATGATTTGTGTGGGTCAACATTTGATATTTGTATAGCTGAATGCCAGAGCAAGATACTTAAAACTCTTGTAGTATTCTAGAAAGAATTTGAGAAAAAAAATACTGTGCCAGAAACATTTCCCTTCTTCTGTAGGCAACTGTTTTTACATCATTTTACTCTCTGCCCCTTTTCCCCTAATCTTCTGTTAGGTAGGTAAGACAAACAAATGGCTAAGAAATACTACATAGATAAAAATTTGGTTCTAATGTGAGCAAGTTTAATGTTCTTTGCTGGAGGTCTTCTGCAATGACCTCTATACCAATTCACATTATTATAACCAATTTTGTAATAAATGGCTTATTTTGATTAGTTAGTTTTTAGTGTGAGCAGATTTGAAGAGAATTTTGAAAAACCAGGGGCTTTCACCAGATGCATTTTTTAACATCTAAAAACACGAAACATTAGTAACATCATTTTTTTTCTTCTTGATTTTCCCCACTTCAGGACTATGAGAGAATGATGTGCTAATCTATACTTTCCATACAGAAAAACCACAAGAAATAAGTGATATCTATTTAGAGCTTACAAAGCATGCTTTATAATACTCATTTCATCACCCTAATTCACTCAGGAAATGTATGAAGTAAGGAGGTCCAATTTAAGGATGGGAAAACCAAAGCTCAGAGGGGAACAGTAACTTGCCTAAAGTCAAGAAGCTTGTAATCACCTATTTTAGTGCCTGGTTTTCCTGTTTCAGGTCCTAAGCTCTTTTCACCATGATGTGTCTTTCAACATGTCCATGAATTGTTCAGTAAAGCAATTTAGCAATATACAATGTTGTTCACATAGATTCCCTATTTCCTATTTTGCTTTCCATATGTTTCGTACTTTGTGGCTTGTAAGTGGTGGCTGATAGCAATTTCCTGTTGGTTTTCTTGAACCTTACCTCCTGTCACCAATTGTTTAGTTCCTGACTGTGTTGTGAGTTCATATAATATAGACCTGTGTTAGAAATGACAAAGTGTTCTTTCTTCATCAGGGCTCTGTCTCTAGGCTGACCTAGTTTGCCTGTCCACTGTCATGTTTGTATGCTCCAGGCTCCCATGGGTGAGGCAGCTATGAACGGAGTGAGCCATCCTCACTGCCAACAGCTTAACTTATGCTGCAGAGTCTGGGAACAGCAAAGACATTGCTAGTCATATGATTTCCGAATATGAAGGAAGTCATGATTATCATAGAAATAGTTATGTTCGTAAGGGTATACATTTCTCTTCACAGATCATACATAATTATGCTGTAATTAAATAATTTACTAGAAGGAATGAGGAAGCAATATAATAGATATTATATAATGGAGTGATACCTAGGTTAAAAAATGTGCTCAGGTAGAGTTAAATGAAAAAAATAAGACTTTTCATGTCATGCAGTATTAGTATTCTTTGACTTGCATGTTTTTTGCAGAAAGAAGTGTGATTATTCTATACCTCTAGCTTAGGAATGTAGTTCATCATAAACATTGATGACATGGCAGTCATTATCTGCCAAACATCTGCCTAGTAAGCAGATTTCATATCTGTTTGGATCATCAGATTATAGTCAGCACTAGATCTGATTATATTTAGACCCTTGTTGAGTTTTATCTTCCAAGAGAGGTTGCAGCAGTAGAGCTGAACAGGACAATCCCTGGGTAGTATTTTGATGGTTTCGGCATATTTCAGCGTCTGAAACTTTTAAACTCCAAGGACTTGGGCTTGTCTGAGTCCTGAAATAATCAGACTCTTAGCCACTGACTGGATAAACAAAATGCCCATGGCACTTTGGTTGGCGTCTGAATGACAGTTTACTTTTTCAAAGTGAGCAATAACTGTGAAATGAAGCTTAGTACTCAAAGTCTGCATGGTCAGCACTTTTTTTACCTATTCAGGCTACATGAGGAGCCAAGTCATAACCAAAAGTTTGCTTTAATCCATGGAGAGCCAGAGCAAAATGAATTTCATGCCAAATTCTTTAATCCAGTTTAAGGGTCTATCTGGTTGTAGGGAAGGCCTTGACAATGAGACCTGATACTCCATATTCATTCATGAGACTCTCATTTTAGTTAAGATGGTTGAAGAATTTTCCTTACCTTAAGAATAATTTATCTCAATGTGAGAGAGGACCAGTATGCCCTTGAACAGTATTAGAGGTAATGTTTCATAAACTATTCCCCCTTCTCTTTCCTATGGGTTGCCCTCTCTAATTTCACCCACTTTCTATTGCTCGGTAGCCTACTTTGTTTGGAGCTATACCATGGCTGGTATTTGAAGGTAATTACCAGTCACTCATTTACAAACTATTGTTTAAGCTGGTGCATTTAGGGTTAACAAAACATTTCCCTGTTTTATGAGTTAATTTTATAACTTAACTGTCAAAGAGAAATATCACTTCCCTCATTTCCAGGCTCTTGTTGGGAAACACCTCATTGTAACTTCTAGGTACTGGAAACAATAGGGAATTCTTTGGAAATGCTCAAGTGGAGGCTGCAAAGATATTTTAAAAGGCTAGAAGTTATTTCCTGACATGAAGGTCATTGCTAAACCTGACTTGAAATGGCACTAATTAGCTTGGCAGCATATAATTGGCATCTTTGGGCTATGAGGCATGCCTAGCAACAGTCCTAGGTGTTAGACATAGTCAGTTTAGTTCAATTTAATAATTTTTTGACTAGCTCCTCATCAACATATTTTTCATATAACACATATTTGTGTACTACTTCATAGTTTTATTTCATTTGATGCTTACACCAACCCTGAGAAACAGTTATGCTAGGAATTCCCCTAATTTATAATATAGGTAATAGCGGTTCAGAAAAATAAATGCTGTATCCAGAATTATACAGTCTAGCTAAGACTTAATTATCCCTTTCAACTATAACCTTTTCTGCCTTGGTAAATATAGAACATTGTATTTCAGTTTAGAGGAGAAGATTAAAAACTTGGCTTTTGGAGGCAGTCAGATATAGATCAGACACTTAATAGACTTAGATACTTACTACCTAAGTGACTTCGGGCAAGTTTTTTTAACTTCTCTGGGTTCGATTTTCACATTTATAAAACTGGGGTAAGACTTTTTCCTCTCCTACAGGATTTTTGTGAGGATTAAATGAGTTGGGGCATGTAACTTGTTGGACCAATTGTTTGACACTTAGCACTCAACTTCTATTATAGCGTTGAATCCAGAAAGCTTACTCTTATTTCACTTTGTAGACTGAGTCAGCCTTGTGCCATCTGTGAGGTCCTGTTTGGTTTAAGGGTTTAGGACTGAAGTCATGTTTCTCCAAAGGTCTGCAATAAAGCAATATCAATTTTCCTGAGATGTCTAGAAGTGGTATCATCTTGTCTCATAGTCAGGATTTTTATTCAGACAGCCAAGTTGGCTAAGATGGTGACCAGGAAAGTATGTTTCTCCTGAAGTTTCCCTATTAAGAAGTTAATGATCCTACCAGAACTATTTAAATAACAACATTTATAAATTTGGGGAAAAAAATTTCAACATTGTTTTCATATCTATTACAGAAAAAATAAAGGGAAATAAGGGATTTCAGTTAGGTACATGGAATAACTTACTAATGGTCATCAAAGTGAGATAAATTACCAATGGAGGCAGCAGCTTGTGGAAGAAATAGCATAGGAGACCTAAGTTCTTGTCTAGTTGACATCTCTTTCCAGCATGTAGCTGAGGCAAAACACCTTAACCTCTCTGAATCTCAGCATTTTCATCTGTAAAATGTGGATAATTATATCTGAGACTTACAAGGTTGTTGTGAATATATAATGAGATGAAGGAAAAGAAAGTGATTCGTAAACTGTGAAGTGTTATACAAACTGAAGGTGGTGGTATTATTTTCTGGTGTTCGTTGAAAACAGAAATTCTTGGATTACTTAAATGTGCTCTTGCCTGAGGTGGAGAAGAACTAATAAATAGCCCTTTGAATCTGTTTCCGTTCAAAGAATATATGTTTTCAGATTAAATCAGTATTGATGGTGTTAGGTGTTGTCAAACTGAAATTCAATTGCTCTTTTGGAAGGGCATTAAAAAATAACAAAGGGGAAGATATTTGGAAAGCAAAGATATTTTGTATAGAAAGACTTAATTATCACATTGAGTATATGTTAAATATATTCAGTTTAAAATCAATAATTAAATGGTAATGAACACTGTGCTCTGCTAATTAGAACTTACTTTTTTTTTTTCCCACAGCAGACAACCGAGCATTGCTTTTGTGCGCTTCTTTCTAATTGTATTTCAAGTTCTTTCCAAAGCAAGGCCCTTGGATACCCCAGGTTCAATATGCCCCTGGGCCTGGTCCACTGCTGTCTTGTATTCATGTGTGGGTGTTCATTCGTTCACCAACATTAAATCCCAGGATAGGTGTGATAAAACAGGACTCCCTCCTCCATGGCCCAAGTCCTTTGCTGGTTTCAGAGGTGGACGGCGGTCTTTGCAGAAAACACACAGGAACTTTTTCTTGGAACTGAAGTGGGATAAAAAGTGCCTGCCTTGAACATCACCATTTTCCCTGACCCTTCCCCTCCAGTTTCTGAAGATACAGCAGAAAATAATCTTGCTTGAAGATACTGGGCAACAATTCCATAAAACAAAAACACATGCTTCCAATGCACTGTGCTTTCCGATATGCTGGGTTTAGTTCAGCTGCCGGATGAGCTGATTGATGCGTTCACCTCGATAGCCAGGTGAGCCCACTTCCTTGAGGAAGCCCACTCTATTCTTGGTAGCGTGACGGGCCACTCAGAGTTGGGAAGGGCGCAAGAACCCTGAGATCACCTGAAAATTCTTCCCTGGGAAGGCAATTTCGTGAATGAGGTCTTCCAAGCAAATGACACAAAACTTCCCCAGGTGCTCCTCAATCACTGTGTTGTCTGTCAAAGGGATGATTTTATTCTTGACCTTGGCTTGTCCACGTTTCAAGATGAGTTCCCGAACTGACTTCAAATTTGGAAATCCCCAGGTCACATAAGGTTCCACTATATGAAGCGTTTTTATGGTTTGAGGAGTTACTTGCATAAAGACACCATTGAAAATCTTATTCAGGCTAAGTCTTGCAATGGTCCTCTGCACCAGTAAACTCACCCCATTAATCCTTTTGTTTGTTTGTTTTTTTGCGGTACGTGGGCCTCTCACTGTTGGGGCCGCTCCCGTTGCGGAGCACAGGCTCTGGACACGCAGGCTCAGCGGCCATGGCCCACGGGCCCAGCCTCTCTGCGGCATGTGGGATCTCCCTGGACCGGGGCACGAACCGGTGTCCCCTGCATCAGCAGGCGGACTCTCAACCACTGTGCCACCAGGGAAGCCCCCCATTAATCCTTTTGATGCATAAAACAAAGGCCAAGGAATGTTTATCTGGCACTTCCAAGCCGTGAGGTTTCACTTCTAGTCGTCTGAGTTGCACCCTGTCACGTAGTTGCCACCAGGAATCATGTAGGAACCATTCTAGTCGCTTAAACTTGATCTCTTTTCCTTTCCTCTGCTCCTTCCTTTGCAAAAGCACCTGCTTTGCCTAGGTGGCTTTCAGGGCTTGATAAGCCTTCCTCTTTTTCAGGAGAGTTTTTGGAACCAAAGGGATCTTTTTTCTTGGCTCTTCCTCCACCATCTTTCCAACTCTAGAACTTACTTCTAATAAGGCCAAGGTTATCAGTTTGAATCCCATTGTGGGTCAATTAGCATAATATCAGCCTTCACCCTAAGCTTTCATGAGGTCACTCAAATGTGTACCTATGTTCACAAGGAGAATAAAAGTGGAGATTGGACGAAATCATGCAGATTTTCAACCAGTACGTATAGAACTATATATTATAATGTATCTCCAACTTTTATTTTTTTCTTTTAGCATACTTACCATTTTTGCTTTTTTTTTAAAGGTGTAATACTCTTTTTTTTAATTAATTTATTTATTTTTGGCTGTGTTGGGTCTTTGTTTCTGTGCGAGGGCTTTCTCTAGTTGTGGCAAGCGAGGGCCACTCTTCATCGTGGTGCGCGGGCTTCTCACTGTCGTGGTCTCTCCCGTTGTGGAGCACAGGCTCCAGACGCGCAGGCTCAGCAGTTGTGGGTTACGGTCTTAGTTGCTCCGCGGCATGTGGGATCCTCCCAGACCAGGGCTCGAACCCGTGTCCCCTGCATTGACAGGCAGATTCCCAACCACTGCGCCACCAGGGGAGCCCCATTTTTGCTTTTTGTAGTTAATTATCTGGACTACCAATTTTGTTTAGGAAATTACTGGTGTAGTTCACAGATGATATTCCAAGTTTCCTGAAAGGTGGCTTAATCTCTGGTACATTCTGACCCTCTGTTTACAAGTGCTAACTTTGCAATGCTTTACTTCAAATGACCCTGAGAACTATGAACTTCTTATATGTGTTTTTTAGATGGGAAAATGGAGGCATTTTTTTCCCCAAGGTATTTTACTCCCAGGTGAAGAGATTTTGGCTAATTTTATAAAAAGGTCAGTAGCACAGCTGGGCTTGAAATACAGAGGTCCTGACTCAAAGTTCTATATTTAATTTGCGGTGTTTTTTCCTTTTTGGCTTATATATAGTAAGTTTAGTCAAAGGCTGGGAAAATTCATATTATGCCTGGATCTTTAGCAAGACTGACAATTACTACAATTACATGTCTTTCAGAAGTACCTATGCTGGTTATTTGACGTGACTTATTATTTTGACTAGTTTTGTTAAAAATACCAATCATATAATTTGATCCATTGGTGTCTACAGGCCTACCCATAAAGATAGGGTATCTAACATTATAATTTTGATCACTTTAAGTGAAGAAATTTGGCATATCATATCCTTATAAGCAAAATGCTCTTATGTTATGAAGAAAGTAGAGATCTTTGGATTGTGATTTGGAGGATGATGAAAAGGTTCCTTGCTCCCTAATTTATCTCTCACTGACCCTCCTATTTACCAAAATTCTACCTTTAGTGGTTCAGACCATCTTATATGAAGTAGGAAAGCCCATTTATACCATCATTTACCTTAGTAAGGATTGAGGATCAAGTTTTTTAAGTAGGATTCCTCCTAGTACCATCTGGGGTCAGGGTACTAAGAGGATTTCAAATTTTGATGAAGGAAGGAAAGAGAATATGCAATGATGATTTTTGGAGACTATTCTGGGAGTTTAGATGATGGTGGTGGGGATTTGTCCTATCAGAATGCAGTGTAACTAAACTGGACACTCAGAGGGTAGGGAAGAGGGTGAGGGAAAGCTAAGGATGGGAAAGTGAAAGTGTATCTAAGACAAGATATTCATGATTTTTGCTTATGGTCTTGTTTGTGTACATATGTTTAAAGAACATTAAGTGTGTTGTCAAGAAGCAAACAATTAATTTGAAACCATGTGATTCTTCATTTTTATGTTGATGTTAAAAAAATGCTTTCTTATTATGGAAGTTTCCTAGGGGAAAAAATGCTCTTTTTGTAAAGGAGGGCTTCTAATCTCTCTAACTTTGATTCTTTTTTAGTCAAATGGTGATAATATCAATCTAACTATGTCATTGGATTGGTGCAAAGATCGATTGGGATAATATGCATTAAAAACATGAAATGTAAAGTGCTGAACCAAATACAGGGTGTTAAAAATTATGTGCAGTACAGGTTGGAGATTAAGTGCGTGGATTCTGGAACGGACTACCTGAGTTTCAACCCTGGCTTTGTCTCTTTTTACCTGTTGACATAGGACAACTTAAACTTTCTGTGTCTCAGTTTTCTAATCTGTAAAATAATAACCTATCTCATAATGTTAATGTGAAGATCAAAGGAGTTAATATATGTAATGGGCTTAAAGCAGTGCCTTGCATAGATTAAATGCAACAATCGTATTAATTGTTGCATTGTTATGTATGTGTTAGTACAAAATTGAATACTGACATAAGTGCATGGGAGTGAATTACTTGGAAATGCTTCAAGCAATATAGTTCTCTGTTTACCTAACAAATCATATTTAACTATGAGCTATTAGTGGAACTGTGTTGATTTAGCAGTTATGTGTGAACATCTTTCAGAAGCTTTCTTCTTTTGATATTTGAGTAAAGAAACTACTCTCATTAATGCTGACTTATTCAGGTAACTTTTATAGAGTATTGGTCTTGATCATCATGTTTATATCTTACATGAAAGGTTTTCAACCCTGACTAACATTAGAAGCAAATGGGTCTGCCAGTTGTATTGGAAAGTTTGAGGGTGGCACTCAGGCATTGGTATTTTTTAAAAGCTCCCCAGGGGATTTTAATTGTAGGCAGAGTTGAAAATCACTGGCCTAGAGCAATAGTAATTAATTATATATCCATATCATTTAGTTTCTGACACTGAAATATATTTTTTTCATACTTAAATAAATAAAATGACATGGCTATTTATGGATGTTTCTTTAAAGGCAGACCTATTGTTTCCATTAATTCTGTAGCTTGCGGTTTTGTGTTACAAAGCAGAAATGAGAAGTTTATTTTAAAATTATCTGTGGAGTTTTGTTTGTTTGTTTTTGGCATGATGAAGGCTGTATATATTTTAAAAATATATAGGATCACAGAATAGTAAAGGTGAGAGGGACCCTCAAAGCATCTAGTAGAAATATTGCACACTTTGAAGCCAGTCCTGGCTTGCAGTGACTGATTCACTTACGAGCTATATGATCTTGGGCTACTTACTTAATCAGTCTGAGCCACAACTTCATCTCTGTAGAATTGAGATGTATGTGTACTTTGTATGATGACAACTGCATTTCATGTGATACACACACACACACACACACATCTTGACTCCCTGACTCCTGCCTGATCCCCATACCATCTGGTGCAGATATCTAGAGCAGAGACTGTGTGGGAGCCTCTGCAGGGCTGTCTGAGCTTGAAGGGCCAGTTGCTGAGAGCTGCTTCCTCCCACTACTCAGGGATCATTTCTCTGGCTCTTTTTGGATTATTTCATGGCTGGCTGTTTGGATCCCATGACTTTTCATGAGCATAACATTTAGTCTGTGGGGGTCAGTCACTGCTAAGTAGAGTGAAGCTGTTAATGAGACTAGAGATGAAGACGGCTTCTTGTTGCCACATGATGGAAGCTTTGGGTACTTCCTCTTTGAGCCCTAGACAATACATGTGCAGGACACAGATGGCTGCTTTCTCTTTCCAGCTGTCTTCCTGTCCATTGCTTCTTTGTGTTGAGTAGAGACAGTAGGAAGCTACTATCTCTATCTTAGTTTGGGGGAAGGAGAGAAAAAATTACAGACTTCTTTGATTTTCTTTTGTATGATAGGGACAGTGGATTTTGTCTCCTTCCCAACCCTTGTCTTTCAGATCCTGTAGCATATGGCTATAAACATATTACATCATCCAGCTCGCCTGTTGCACATTCTTTATGTCATAAGAAGGAGGTTCACGGGTTGTTTCTAATTAGTTATAAAGTATAATGCTTGAGGTATTCATCTTAGCTATGGTGCATCAATGTCCTTCCCACTTATAGGCCTGGATTTAGGTCTATTCTCAATCTTCTGAGATTTCTGCTTTTGTCACCATCTCTCTGGACTGATCTGAAGGTTTCATTGGAAATATTTATAAATTCAGCTACCATTTTCCTATTTTCCCCTCAGCTGGAATAGGCACCATCTTCTCACTATTAGTATTAGTGGTAAGTCTATTGATTTTTTTAGCTGATGAGGATCTTGAAACATTACACTTGTGGGGTGGGTGTTCTAACATAAACTTTGTACTCCACTAGATTTTGAGACTCTTGAGGGTAGGAACCCAGTGAACATAGTCATAACTATCATTTATTATGCACCTACTATGTACTAGTGACTTCGGTTTAATTATTTCAATTAATTCCCATAAAAATAATGTACACATAAGGAATCATTTCAGATAGCTTAAGTAAACTGCCCAAGGTCTTCTAGTTCGTGAGTAAGAGTTGGATTTTGAACTCAGTTTGATCTTAAATCCTCTTTTCTAAATCATCTTTCCAAACTCCTTCTTAAAGAAAGGATAGATACAGATAAGAGGGATGGGATTTTGGTCTGTTGAAGGTTGGATGGAACTGGTATGGAGTTTCATTCTTAAAGAAAAGGAGAGAAGATCTGCAGATCTTCAGAGCCCTTGCTTTTCCCACTAATCTACACTGACTTGCATCACTGGCGTACATTGACATTTAGTAAATGGACCCTACAACCCTCAAGGCAGAAGTCACCCCTTCAGAAGGCTTTGGCCCATGTGCAGGTCTTCACTTTGTGCTTTTTATTCATGCCAGAGAGGCTCAGATTATGTGAAGATGTCTCAGAATCAGGCAAACTTTGAAGAAGATTGGAGTGAATCCGTGGTAATAGTCCATGGTGAGGAGTCAGGTCTGTATTGAAGTCAGCCTTGGCTTTCTGAAGATCAGGGGATACTCTGCAGTCAGCCTCTATGCTTACAGTTCAGACCACCAGAATGTGCCCACTGGATTTGGCAAGCAGTAGGAAGTATATAAATCTTTATGAAGTTGAAGCTTTGTTGAATGTGCCCAGAGAACATTTTCCATTTAATGTATTTGGAAACTATAAATATAATTCCCGCTGGGGAGTAAAAGTAATTGCTTCAGAAAAGAAAAAAGTCAGTTCTTTAAATGGCTTAACTCCTTTCACAAACATTTGCTTTTTTTAATGACTGGGAAATTCCTGGTACAGGAAAATAAAATGTCCTTTGGTACAAAGGAGGTCATTCTGGTCTTAACTGACCCTGTGCACTCTAGTTCCTGTTTTCTGTTCCATATTTTGTCACCAGAGGTTATTGGAAGGATAATTCCTCTGTGGATTTTCACTGCTTTTAGGGCATGTTGCCAAAGAGAAAGTTATCTTGGCTCAGAAACTGCCAAAGCAGTTCAGAAGGCTCAGATCCCAGGGGTACTGAGCCAGTGACTGATAATGACTTGATTTAGGTTGGCCATGGGTTGGATTTTTAAAGCACACTTTTTATGTGTGCTAGGTTTGCTGTGTCTGCTTCACCCTCTTCAGATTTTTCAACAGACTCATTGCTTCTTGAGTCAGGAATGATTTTCCTTTCCTAGGCATGCTATTCTACTTTGATTCTATTCTTATGAACAGAAACATCTGTACCAGTTTGAGGCCTCATGTTCCTCTTTTTAACCTAGTATAAAGGAAAAACAGCTGTTGAAAGAAGTTGCCCTGTATCTCTTTCTTTGAACACTGGAGGCTGATTTCTCCTAAAATTAATTTCTGAAATGGCTTGGCTAAAGTGAAGAATATATCTGAGCTCTTAGATTTGCTCAGTGAAGATGTTCTCCTAAATGGTAGTGTAGAATAGTTCTCAGTGGATGCCCTTGATTTAATTGAAGCTCAGTTTCCTCAAGCTTTAAAATAGCCATTTCCAACCAAGGAGGATGTTGAAAGTATTAGGTAGGGAGATTTTTACATCTATCCTGGACATTTTTCATAGAGAGGTAAACATGGAAGAGGTTCAAGTGAACCCTGACAACAATCTCTGTAGTCTCCTTTAAATTACATATCTTTAAGACAATCTCTTTGAAGGATTAGGGATGGGAAATAAACTGATATTTATTAACTGCTTCTTAGGCAGCAGCATTGTGCTAGATGCTTTCTGCAGATTACCTTTTTAGATTTAT
This sequence comes from Globicephala melas, assembly GCF_963455315.2. Taxonomy (NCBI): domain Eukaryota; kingdom Metazoa; phylum Chordata; class Mammalia; order Artiodactyla; family Delphinidae; genus Globicephala; species Globicephala melas. The sequence continues at coordinate 82,698,913 of NC_083321.1, forward strand.
ATAGGTTTGTGTGGTTAATTAGTGACAGCCCACAAGATTACCAAACTACCATGCTGCTCTCACATCTTGAAGGGTCTGTGTCAGAGTCATTATAACCCCCCAAAATTCATCCATGGCTATAATAGATCAATGTTTTGATAAGCTTTTTTTTTCTTGCTTGATTAGAAGTTTTTATTATTTAAAAAATTCAGGGCTTCCTTGGTGGCGCAGTGGTTGAGAGTCTGCCTGCTGATGCAGGAGACACGGGTTCGTGCCCCGGTCCGGGAAGATCCCACATGCCGTGGAGCGGCTGGGCCCGTGAGCCATGGCCGCTGAGCCTGCGCATGCAGAGCCTGTGCTCCGCAACGGGAGAGGCCACAACAGTGAGAGGCCTATGTACCTCAAAAAAAAAAAAAAAAATCACACCCTTGCCACTGAGAATTTGGTTCTTATTATAATTTGTTAATAAAATCTGTGTTTTAAGATCTTTGAGTCACTTTCATGCCTCCCTAGGTCTGAGACTCCAAGATGAGGCTCTGTTGCATAAATAAGTCTAGAATAATTCTTGCTCTGGGATTAAGAAACTCTGTCTTTAGCTGTCATGGGGAGGAGAGGATTATAAAATTCAGTCATGAGCTGCTTAGGTATTTTCTGCAGATCCCATTTCTTGCCCCAAACACTGTGGCCCCTCTGGGACACTCTAGAACCCTTGCTTGAAATCTCTTGAGGAAGTCAGGCTTGACCTGGGCATTACTCATCTTGTTTAGTACACCCCTCTCCACTGCCCGCAATGTCTAGGTTTATTGTAGGCAGCCAATGAGTATTTTGTTGAACTTAATAGCTAGTACAAAAGCATTGGGGAAAATATGGCTAGGAAATGCTATCATATTTGAAATTGGGAAATTCTGGGTAATTGCTGAGTGCCTCATATTATTAGTTCTTGTGGGGAAAATACATGGCAGAATTCATGATGGGTTTATATTGTAAAACGAAAACTCTTATGAGATGAATCAGATGCTACATATCTGCTTATGATACTCAGAATGGGAATGACACTGATTTGCTGATAATGTATTATTATTATTATTCTGTAGCCCCAGATGATACAGCAAACTCTCAAGAGGACATTGCAGTATTATGAGCACCAATTTACTGGGTAAGTAAAAATGGATTTTGGCTATTATTGGGGACAAATTAAAGATAATTACTACATAGAGAACAGACCTGTGGTTGCCAAGTGGGGGGGGAAAGGGTTGGGGGAGGGGTGGAGTGGGAGGTTGGGGTTAACAGATGTAAGCTATTATATATAGAATGGATAAACAGCAAGGTCCTACTGTATAGCACAGGGAACTGTAGTCAATATCCTATGATAAACCATAATGGAAAAGAATATATATAAAAAGAATGTAGATATGTATAACTGAATCACTTTGCTGTACAACAAAAGTTAACACAACATTGTAAATCAACTATACTCCAATTTAAAAAAAAGAGTTACTCAAACATAGCTGTTGAACACGTGGGCAACCAAGTCAACCTTATTGCATAATGATTATGATCTCAGTGTGAAGTGAGAGCTCATAGGAGCCCCATGGAGTGATTTCCTTTAGTTTATTTGTGTTGAATCCTTTTAAGTAAAATCCCTTTTGCTAGTGCTTTCCTTTTTCTTCCTTCTTGTGCTCTTACCCTCTCATTCTCATCCACTGAATCTCATATTTTGCCTTAGTAATATCATAAGGTTTATTAGTACCAACCAAGAGGCTTTAAATGGGATTTTAGGATCCTTCAGTAAAGTTTAATCAAATTCACTACAAGCTTAACACAGTTCAGTGAGAAGTGTTTGTTTAGTTTGAGTCACATGCTACATATTTCCTTTATTTATTCCCCATTTCCTGAAATGGTTGTGGTATGATGTAAAGTAAGAAGATTTGAGGTCAAAAGACAGGAATTCAAGGCCTCACAAGGACATAGAACTTTAAAGTAACTTTATCTCTTTTAAAGGGTGATGATGATGGTAACAACTAAATCAAGGATTATATGTCATTATTAAATGAGGTAATTTTAATGGAAGTATTTTGTAAACAGGAAGCTCCAAATAAGTGTAAAGTATATCCTTGATTGGGTATGGCAGAAAGCAGTTGGCGAATACAGAAGCCTAAATTCACTTTCAGATGCAGTCTAGCTATTTAAATTAAATGTACAATATACTACAGCTATTTATCTTTGTAGAAGTTTAAGAACTTATGAGGAGTCAAGTTTCAAACCCTGGTACCTCTTGAAATGCTATGGGGAATCATTTAACATTTATGGGTAATAGTCATTACCATGGAGATCAAGAACATATTTTTGGCTATTAGGATATAGTGTGAATTTTTTTTTTTTTAATAAGACAAAAGGGAGGAAAACTTAGTGGAAAAATAATCTTAGTACCAAGTAGAATGCCATATACTTTAAGTGCTTGATGACTATGTTAACTGTCATTTCAAAGGGAATTGCCCTGAAACTTGGTCATATCAATCCTCAAGAGTACAGTACTAGAAAAAACATATTATTTAAACTCATGAGATGGTTTTTAATTTGAGGGTATTTGTAGTTTTAAATGGTTTATTTTAAGGGAGATAAATAATGTCAAGTTAATCTCTTCCTACGTACTCTAAAATAAAACTTAATCACTCTCATTGGATTTGCTGCTTTCAAGTATGGTGTTTGGATTAAACTAGTCAATGTATTTAGAACAATTCCTGGTATGTGGTAAGCACTACATGCTTGTTTACCCATATTTATTATCATCATTATTTTTAAGATTTTAATGACAATACCAGTAATGAAATGCAAATTATTTCTGGAATTATGAGTGCCCTCTCCGTTTTGAAATCAAATAATGACTGATGAAATAGTCTTATTTGTGAACTAAATTATGTCTTCATGGCAAGTCAGAGTGGGAATCTTATAAATATGATCAAACTAGATAACTAAACTGTATTACTATAATCAGCAGAAAATTGTTTTTTCCATTAGTAGGATGGAGTTCTCTTTCATCTAAATAACTGCCTCAACTCTCCTCTCAATCTCTGTAGACATAGCCTGTGGTATTTCTTTGTTCATTGCCTAAATGGTCTTTCCCTAGTTCTGTTTATTGCAGACACTATTTAAAGAACAGACAGGGTATAGGACTTTCATATAAAGAGGTATCTTAATGTCCTACTGGTTCTAAGACCTAGTAGCATATTTTTGCTTGGGTGTTGGCTACCTTCTGAGGATTTGAAGTGCCTTTGCTCACTGTCTTTTTCTGTGCTCATGCTGATGAAGATAAACAGGGCCATGGTTTCCCTGTCCAGTGTCCTCTTTGCCTTTTTAGAGTCCATCTTTCTGCTCTCAATTTCTTTTTTCAATACTGAAAAAGGAGAGCATCTATGATCGCTAACACTTGGATTAAAATGTATTCACTCATATGTGTTGTTCCTCTTAAGAAAACACAATTTTATCTCTAACTGTGAAAAGGAATGTGTTTCTTACAGTTAAAGGGATTTCAGGCAATTGCAAGCAAGTGCTGGAAAGTTTATTTTACATGTTTCTGGGGAGGTGAGGGTGGGAAAGAGGTGCTTTTCCTAATCCCTGAAATTGGGCTTTGCCTAAAGCTTGTCTTGAAATAATTCAGCTTTTAGGTGTCTAGGGTTGGATGATGAATCAGAATGGGTAACAGAGAGTAGGAGCTAGCCTTTTTCTTTTTAATTTCATAATTCAGCCTCCAACCGCTAACCTTCGCATCTTCCCTTTCCTCTGTTTTGATACTCTGCCTTTGGATCTGCATTATTTATCAGAGCTCCAGGATTGTATAGTCTTGCGCCTTAATGAATTTTTATACCAGTGGCCCATAGAAACTCTCTGAGGCTTTTTTTAGTCTCCAAGACCTGGACTTGAATGAAGTGAGCAGCTGTTCAAAGGATCAGACAGATGGAGGATTGGGAGAGAGTAGCCGATGGAGCCTCTTGTTAGGAAGCAAGATAGCCTCTCTGTACTTCAGCAACTTTATCTTTAAACATTTATTCTGTTCCTTAACTTATCCATTCACTTGTCCATTTATTTATTCATAGAGATCATTCAAGCTGGGAAAATAAGTGCTTAAATAATTTATTCATGCGGTATGAAAATCTTCATCTCTTCATCTCCACTGTCACCATGGTCTCTCAGATAGAGATTCCAATCTAGTTTTCTGGCTTCTACTCCTGTAGTTTCTGATCATGTATGTCTGGGTGGGGCTCAAGAATTGGCATTTCTAAGGAGTTCCCAGATACTGCTGATTCTACTGGTCCAGGGATCATGCTTTGAAATCCCTGTTTAAAACCATATAATAACTTACTGTAATAGAATAAAAGCTGAGCTATTCCTGTGATCTGGCCTCTGCTTACCTCTCTGATTTCATCCTCTTCCACTCCCCACTTTTCACTCCACTCCAGCCACTCCAGCCTTCTGTTGGTTTCTCAACTATACCAAAGCTTGCTTAGCCTCAAGGCTTTTGCACATACTATTTCATATACCTGGAATGCTCTGTTCCCAGATGTTTGCATGGATTATTCTTTTATAGTAAGTTTTTGTTTAAATGTCATATCCTCAGGAAGGTATGACACCCACCTAAAGTAATCTTCAATCCCCTACCTCAATCTCCAAACACAGTGATTTTCTGCTACATTAGTCTCTATTATCTCTCTTCATAGTACTTATCATTAGCTTATATTATCTTGTTTATTTTCTTATTTGGTTATTTATCTTATTTACTCTTACATTATTGTGTCTTTGTAAATGCTTGGTACATAGGAGGAACTAACAGTTTTTTGGGGGGAGGGAGGAGTGTGAATAAATTAATACATTGTACCCTAGAGGTATGTACACAGAGGTATGTATATAGTGGATAAAAGAATAAATTATGCTTCGGAAGGGGGTGTAAAATGAGTAATCCCTAGGGTCCATTATAGTTCTAAAATCTATAGTTCTAGTATCCAAAATCCTTCTTTTTATGGCATAAATTATACTCATTTATTTGCATAGTTTTCCATTTATGCTTAATGTTCTGCTACAATGTGTCAGATTGACTTTGTGGTAAATTTTGATTGCTGTGTAAACTCTGCATATGCAGTCTTCTTCCCTCAATCTAAAATGAGAAAAGAGGGCCCTGACTGTTCATCTTTATGTTAGCCTTTCTTTAACTCAAGCTTCTAGGGAATGGACTAGCTTTTGGGGCAGTGTGGGGTGGGAAGAATAGTGAGAAGCAAAAGTGATAAGTAGGAGACAGGCAGTGTTTACCTTAGGAATCAAAAGGAACTCAGGATTGAGGAAAATCTGGTTTATGGTGACAATTTTTTCTGATGTCATTCTTGTCATTATCTTGTGCCCTTCTCTCTGTGCAGCTTTATTGTGTAGTATAGAGCAATGGACTGCGAAAATGTGCTTGGAAGTAGACATACCAGATTTACTAGATTTAAAGTCAGGTTGTGCCTTTGAATGATCATGGGCAGATTACTTAACCTCCCTGAGTCTCAGTTTTCTCATTTTTAAACATGGGAATAATAGCACGGTAGGGGTGATATTTAAATGAAATATTAATGATAATAATGTGGTAAGTCATATAATCCGCTTGGTATACATAGGTAATCAGTATGTTTGTTGAATTATAATTACCACGATTGTATCTGACTCTTTTGCACCTTAATTTTTGTTGATTGTCTTTCCCATTCTCCTCTTGCTGTATCCTTTACCTGTCCTCCTTGAGCCTTTAAAACTCTGCAGTCGGGCTTCCCTGGTGGCGCAGTGGTTGAGAGTCCGCCTGCCGATGCAGGGGACACGGGTTCATGCCCCGGTCTGGGAAGATCCCACATGCCGCGGAGCGGCTGGGCCCATGAGCCATGGCCGCTGAGCCTGCGCGTCCAGAGCCTGTGCTCCGCAACGGGAGAGGCCACAACAGTGAGAGGCCTGTGTACCGCAAAAAAAAAAAAAGAAAAGAAAAGAAAAAGAAAAAACTCTGCAATCATTTGTTTAGCATCAGGAGTTAAATATGCCCAGTTCATGTTCCAGCTACAGCTTTCTTCTTACAGAGAATTTGGATTTTTTAAAATCTAAATTTCTTCCTCCAGAGTGCCTAATCTAACTGCTCTCACTCATGTTTATACTACACCACTCCTACTGGTCTTTAGCTCACAAAAACGGATTGCTATGGTAGGGAAGACAAAGCAGAGATTTCTTTAAAACGATGATTAGAAAATAACATGATCATCTTTCTGAGATGTAATTTTAATTCATTATATATTCTAAACATCAAAGTATAGAAAAATATGTATTCAGTATCATGCCATTCATCTTATACTTTTTGCCAGAATGAGCATCATTGTGCTAATATCGCAGGTAGGACTGCTGCCAAACTCATATTGGTCTGGGACACCATTTCCTATAGTCATCTAAAGGTATATTATTACTCCTTTTATCACTGTGAGCTCTATGTTTGTTTTATACAGCCAACCTCTGTTCTCTTTTTATTTTGACAGTTGAATAAGGATTAAGCTAGAATAATTTCAATAGAACGTTAGAAGTGAAATTAGGAGTGTGTTAACCCTGCTTATTCTGGGAAACAAGCTTCAGTGATATTACTTATGCTGTCGTGGTCAGATTTTGTGGCTGTATTTTATCTAAAAAGTGATGTAGCTTTTTTTGGATACATTTACATATAATATCTATCTTACTGAATAAAAACAAGTTAGATAAAATCTCATAGCTCTCTGTTTTTGAGGTAATATACTGGGCACTTCATATCTGTTATTTTATTTAATACTAACAATCTATTTCATAGGATCACTGTATTAAGCTAATTTTTACAGATGAGGAGATTGAGACTGTGAGAAAAAATATTTTGTTTAAGGTCACTCTGATTAAAATGGTGGCGCTTGATTTAAAAATAAACCTGTATTTGTCTGTGTTTAATGACTGTGCTCCCCATTCCACCTTTTACTGAGTGATTCCTGCATTCTAGAAACTGTAGTAAGCATTTTGCTTAACTGGTTTATTGGAGTCTAATCTTACAAACATGAAACCCTTTTACTTTTTTCTCCCCAGTCATTTCAAACATGCTATGATGAGCCCTCTTTGATACTAGGTTGGGCAGATTGCACTGTATTCCAAGTACTTTCAGGGAGTATAAAGTCCACTCCAGACCAATTCAAATCTTCAATCTCATATCCAATCTTATTCACTGTCCCTCTCTGCCTGGGTTACACCTTGGCCTGAGGAGCTTGGAATGCAATGTAGAGGTGATATCATGTATTATTGACTCCTCTGCTTTAGGCCAATCCTTTCTGATTACTTTCTCTTCTGATGTGTTATATCGGGCATGAATAAAATGGGAAATAGTAGAAGCCTCGTTTACTTCACTGCTGGTTGTAATAATCCTCTCTTGGCTGTGATGCCCTCAGCAAGGTGCATGTACAGGCTCTGCCTTTACTGCTTCAGATGCCTCAGCTTCTGGCTCTGTGAATTTCACTCCACAGTTTTGCTAGTGTAATCCCTGCCCCTGGCTGCAGCCTCTAGATAGGGAAAGCAATAGGATGGGACACCACCAGCTCACCTTTCTTTAGTGGTATCTCCATATCACTAAATATGAATTTTCCCATGGGAAACCCATAGTTTTTGCCTTGCCAAATAGTAGGACTGTAGGCCAGTTCCAATTTGGCTCTATTTATTTTCCCGGTTAATAACACTCCCTGGAATCTTCTTCCATTCAGTCAGGTATAGAGGGATGATCAGGAATTCCACCACCTCAGCAGATATTCATGGAGGAATGAGATACCTAAGCCTCAGTCTCTATCAGAGGAGATCCCTCTTTCACCAACTGGTCCTCTGTAGGGAATATTCCCCTTCTCTCTTTTACTTGTGTTTGTGTGTGTGTGTGGGTGGGGGGAGATAACAACAGTGCTCTCCTCCTAGGCCAATAACTCATTCTTCTGATTATTTTCTTTCAAAATTTTCCTGTTCCTTGGCTTATGTATGCTGGTGGTGAGGTGACAATGGCAGTGACTATTTAGTCATTTCTTAAGTTCTGAAGGTGATGTCTGGTCTTCTTGGCTACTCTTTTGAAACGTGGGAGCGTTTTAACTTTATTTTCTGCAGCTTTGGTGCCTTAGCTCTAATTCAGAGGAAACTGGAAAAGTTTCAGTCAACACGGGCATTTTATCTTTAAGTCCTCGTAAGAACTCTAGGAGATATCTCCATTTCATGAGGGAGGAAAGTTAGACTAACAGGGATTAGATTACTTGCCCAAAGTCTCACAGATAGAAAAAGGTAAGACCATGATTCAAATTCTGTCAGACACCAAATGCTTTATTTGCTTATTTGTTATCCATGCTAATTTCTTGACTGTAATAGAAGTTAAGATGTGTTTACTTTCAACACAGTTAGTGCTAACGCACCGAATTAGCACTGTTAATTATTCTTTTTCTAGACAAATTCATTATAGAAACAAATTACCAGTAGTTATGAAGCACTCAAGTAAAGAAACATTAGCTATACAAACTGATGTATTTTCTGGTTCTTATCATTTATTTTTTTCACACATTGCTTTCTTGTTAATGATTGCTTCCAGTTCCAGGTCCACATTGCTTATTCTGATGTTAGTGATGGGTTATGCCAGAAATTATGTCTTAAAGCTTCAGTTGTTTGAAAATGTCATTATGCTAAGAGCATAAACACATGCTTTTGTGTATGTATATGAGTGCATTTGCAGAGTCTTTTAAAAACTTCTCCATATACTAATTTTGTTTTCTTCTTAGTTATAGGGATGTAGAAAAGAATTTCTACAATATTTCTAACAGATGCTCCTATGCAGACCATTCCAACAAAGAAGACATTGAAGATGTCTCAGGAATTCTTCAGTGTACTGCTAACGTACTCGGTATAGTAACTATATATTTATAAGGTTGAGAGAGAATGAGTAAGGGGAAGGGGGAAAAGTAAAAAAGAGTAAATGTTTCATTTTCTACCAAAGAGAGATTTGGAGACTATGGTGAATTGAGACCAAGACCTTGTCTTCAAGTGACTTAGTTTCAATACTTCTGATGATGTTTAAATGGAAATTACATGCATGCCATTTAGTTGGAGATTGGAAAACATTACATTCCAGGCAAACTTTTCTAAATATTCATATCTGAGTATTATTAGTCTCCTGTAATCCATATTTCTCTGGCTCTTACTGTCAGTTAAAATTGGGGATCTTCCTCTTTTCTCAAAGTCTATGCTTTATTATTATTTATTCTACTATTTCTGGAATGCCTGGTTGGGGCTGGAGGGTGGCTCACATGTACTCATAGTGGACTCTACAAAGGCAGTGAGGTAGGTCATCTATGGAAGTCTCTGCACCCTGTTTATAGGGGGGTGTCTACCTTGAAAATACTAGTATTTCTGGCAAAGGGCTGTTTTTAGATGTTCCCAACATGTTAAGGGATACTGTTATAAACTGCACTGAATCATGCAGCTATAAAGTACCATAAATGAGATGTCCTATCTTATGATCTGAAGTTCTTGGTGTGTGAGAGGTACATTGTATTATACACAAAGTAGATACCATACCAGGAATATTTTTTGCTCTATTGTCTTACATAGTTTTTTGGGAAAGATACCTCTTTCAATTTTTTTGGAATCTTCTTTTTGCCTCAGAACTCAGACAGAAATCCATGGAGTTTTGGGGAGTGGTGGGGGGGGAACAGCAAATCTTAGTCACTGACTCCATACAAAACTCAGAATCACCTCTCTCAGAATCAGATTTTGGAGACTAGGAAAAACTTGTTCCCCTTTCTTTCCCTTTAGGGTAAGTACTTTCCCTGGAGACACCTGAGTTCCTCCTACAAACAGATTCCAGGTGACCTCAATGCATGAGTTTACCAGATTTTTCTAAACATATCTGACTCCCAGAGGCAGACCTGGCTTTAACACTCAAGCTGGAACTCCAGCTAGACATTGACTACATTTTCTTCCTAGGTAACTTTTTTAAGCATAAAATATTATAATAAGAACATGGACCTTTTGTGAGGGGAGGCATATAGATGTAAGTGGTTTGTCTAATACAATAATGGGCAGTGAAAAGATGTACTTACCTCAATCTTAGTACAACTGCATGGATGTCATACTACACAAGTCAACATTATTGGAGAAGATAAGGGGTGAGAGTAAAGGTGGGGTGGGGTTGGGCATTACCCAAGAACTGTTTATAGTTTTCTGATTTTGTATTTCCCAGGACTCTCTCATAAGTGATATCTATTTCTTTTGACGCATTGTGATTTTTGAAAAGGTGAGGTGAGATGATGTTCCACTAAGACGGATGTATCAGAATCTTGGCCAAGGGATTTTTAATATATTGAAAAACTTCTCTTTAATTACTAGTTTTCTAAATGATTCCCTGCCCCTCACATCTCCTTTCCTTTCCTTTCCTTATGCTGCCTACTTTGAGAATCGCTGAGTTAGAGGGAGTAAGAGGTGTACAAGTTGATGAATATGTAAGAAGTACTAAAGACTTTTTCTGAACTGTGACTTGAAAATAAGTGTACACAATTCCTACAAGAAACTCTAGGTCAGACAATTTGATATAGTAAACACCAGGTGATACTGTTGGCCCAGCATAGCTTAGTTGATAGATTAAGTTAGTGAGTGAAAAGAAGAGCAGGCAGTATGCTACCTGATGGTATTAGGGAAAGAGTAGTTTTTAAATAAGTACTTATAATTTAGAAGGGGACTGTATAACAGGGTTTAGATTTCCATAAATATTAAATTTTTCTGGAAAACAGATATTAGGTCTAATTTTTTTCCCTGTAAATAATGATGGGTTGTTCTCAAAATGTAAAAAGCACAATCTTGTAAATGACTGCCTCCTGTTCACAAGACGCTGGCATGTATCCAACAGGTGATTATGTGCCTAGGACGTAGCTGTTCTCTTAATTTATGTCCTATCATAATTCTTGAAATATAGACTGAGGACAAAGGTGACAGCTTACAATACAATGTAAGCTTTATTTTTATTTTTAACAAGTCACTGAAGTATGATTAATCTTGGTTTGCTTAGATCTCACCTTTTACAAAGAATTACATTTAAAGTCTCTGTGCAATCATTTATGCAAATGCAAAAATTGATTAACTCTGAAAAGAAAAACACCGTAAAGAAAGAGGACCTGTTCTGAGTTGGGGAGTTTAGCATGGAGAAATAGAGTTTCAACGAGTTTAAGGAAAATGTTGATGCCTGGAAGCCCTGTCTGTGGATGCCAGAGGGCAGTTTTCCAACTCTATGATTTATATTTACCAGCTTTGGGTGGTGTGGTTAGAATATTGGTGGATTGGATTTGAGGGATACATATTTCTCTCACCTTCTTAACATATTACAAGGTTATAGTAAAGACTAGAATTGTGTTTGTTCACTCATCCGAATATTATTTATATTTCACCTATCATCAAAAAATATTTAAAGTCATAGGTCAGAAAATATGATCAGAGTAACAAATTTTTCTCCTTTCAAAATGACCATCTCTATCTACTTAGTATAAACTCTAGGTAGTTTGATCGTTTACCAGCTCTGCAGGTTGAAGTTTGGGTTAAGTGGTTGGCATGGAATAAAAAGAGAAACCTGAAGAGAAGGAGAAAGCTTGTTGCAGAAGACCAGTCATGCTTCTGTCATGCATTTGTTCCATTGCCTCTTCCTTAGGACTCCCTGGAAACATGTGCACATTACAGAGTGGTTTATGCCCTCTGTAGTAATGGTAAAGAACTATTTCTAGACATCAACATTTTTGTCATTGATTTTCTTTTGTTGGCTTAGAAACCAGTTGTTATATTGTCTCATTATTTACAAATTAGGGATATTAAGTACAGATTATTCCTTATTTTGGTGCTCTGGCATTCACTGTGATAATGCAGTACAGTACTCTAAGGAGGTTTCTAAACTCTGGAAAAAAGGATATACAAAGAGAGATAGTTGTGAACAATGCCCTCCCTACTGGAGGCTTTTAGTGTTAAACGTACTGCTTTATTTAGTACATCTTGTGCATACCAAAATGATCTTCTAATTTTAGTTGTTTGAAAAATGTAAGCCTTTTCCAGGCATAATCTGCAAAGCTCATTTTTAGCTCCAATTAAGTAAAAATATGTGTTTATAGTCTTATGAGGTACAGCATTGAGTATTTTCTTGGAAATTGTAACAGTTGATTGGTACAATGAAGCATCTATGCTAAAGCATTAAAGGGTGTATACTGTGTTTTCTGCTGAAGTGTTGCCACCTGATCCTGTATCTTGGATTTAGGTAATGTTGGGGAAAGGAAGACAGAATTGAATAGGGAGACTTAAGGGAGAAGGATGATATATTGCTTAGCTCCCTTTGCGTAATACAATTTAAAATAAATGAGGATTATGACGATTTCAGTTTTAACAGGTTTTGATACTGTTAAAGGGGTTGTGGGTGTTTCATCAAAAGCCATAAGATATAGATGGTGTAGGATAAAATCATTCCACAGTAGGACAGAAATCATATAGAAATGAGAGATCTAAGGTAATTCATCTACTGATGAATTATAGCAAACAGAGGTTTACTATTTTAATAAGCGTCAGTTATTTACTAAGTATTAACAAAGTATAGTTTTATACTGCCTTGGCTAAAGTGCATTTTCTCTCAAAATAATTGGTGAAGGACATGAATTGTGAAAAAATATTCATTAAAGTTTTTTTCTGTTTTAAAGGTCTTCTGTTAGAGTGGGGCTTTATTGTCTCCAGAAAGTCAGCATTTAAAGTCAGTGTCAGAGTAATGTTTTCATAGGATTATTTGTTGGGAAAATGCTAGTGAGGAGAATGGAGTGGATGACCTTTGGTGCATATACCTCACAATATTTTTGTGAAATACTGTGTAACCTGAGCTCCCTGTAAAGTGCCACTGATTCCAGAATCATTAGCTGGTATGGAACTTTTTGTTGCCACTTGTTTTTATATAAGCAATAGTTTATTGCTTACATGTTGACTTGTATGTACTTTTCTGCTTTTATTGTGATTTTGAATGTGCACTTGACAGCCTTGTAATTGGCCATAAAACTGTGAAGAGTTAGTTAGCCTTACTTTAGGGTTAAGGTTACCTGAGGGTTTCCTTAGAATAACTCTAAAACATGTAATTGTTTAGTGAATTAGAATATATTTAACATATTTAGCATATTGGAGAACTAGTTGGTACAAAAACCACTTATTTTTATAGATGAATTAATATTGATAGCAATAAATAAATTCTGCCAATATAGATCTATTTTGGGGGAGACAAATGGTGTTTTATTTATTTTTTTATTGAAGTATAGTTGAGTTACAATGTTGTGTTAATTACTGCTGTACAGCAAAGTGATTCAGTTATACATATACGTATATTCTTTTTTTAACATTCTTTTCCATTATGGTTTATCATAGGATATTTAACATAGTTCAATATAGTTCTTATTACTGTAACTTGGTAACGGATCAGTTTTCTCTTTCATTAAAAGTAAATTAAAAGTAAATAGTGTCAGTATTTTAATGAGATGAATTGGAGTTAGGGTGGCTGGAAGGGAACTGATTTATTAACTGATTTAATAATGATATTATAATGTAGTAATTTAGAGCAAAAACTAGAGCCAGATTACTTAGTTATGAAAACATACTTACTCACTGTATGAACTGGAATAAGTTACTTAATTTTTCCATACTAGATATTTCTCATTTGTAAAATGGGGATAATATAATTGCATACCTTCTGGAGTTGTTAGGAAGATTAAATAAGTTAATTTATATAAAGTACTTACAGCAGCCTGATAAATAACAAATGCTGAAGTGTTTGCTCCTATTATTGAATATTCACAAAATAATGTTTGCATCAGAACTGGGAGGTCAATATTCTCCCTTTTATAGATGAAGAAACATATTTTGATACAGTAACTTGTTAAGTTCCTTTGTCAGTGCTGACAAGCCACAAAAGCAGGATTTAAAACCAGGTCAGTCTGACTCCAAACCTTTCCCTGCTTCATGCTGCCTTCAAGGGTCATTGGACTAAGACTGACTTTACATCACACCTCCAATGCTAATTACACAAGTCTTTCTAGTTCTCTGAATTATGAAAGTTGTCATTGTATTGCATTTTACTTAGTTCATTACTACTTGAAAGTGTACTAGGGAAACTTGCTTGCATAAGGATAGTATCAAAAAAGTTTGGTTATTTATCATTGGTATTAAGGAGAATGCAGTTTCCTTGTAATTTGAATCATTTACAGGTTAGATTTTTTTTTCAGATTTCAGATGTTGACAGTGCAAATTAAGGGTGACAGTGTTTGGCTCATGACACAAACATGGTTTCATAGTTATGCTGTAGTAAACCCTATGCCAGTTCTGTTGGCCACAAGATTTCAAGCTGATTTGGTGGCTTAATTTAATATGTTAGATGTCATTGGCCTAGCACAAACCTTGCAAAAGGCTGTATTTATAATGCCATTGATTTTTTTTTAATGGTTAAGCTTAGGAATATTGTCAAAGTATCTCATTTAGGAATTTAATAATTTAGGCATTATTAAATTTGGGAATTTAATAATTATAAAATTATTAAATAGGAATTTAATAATGCCTAAATTATTAAATTTAGGAATTTAATAATTCCTAGTAGAGAATTGAGTAGTTATTCTATGTAAATTAAAAATAACTTCTTTTTTCTACTCTCTGCTTGAATACTTTTTTCTGAAGTGATTAGATGTAGTAGGTAGGCCTGAAAAAGAATGAGACTGCTGAGTGTCTCACTGCCTCCAATATGTGTAAAATTATAAAACATTTAAATAAAAACTGATCCTTAAATTATGCAGACCAGCTTTAGAAGATACAAGTATATTGAGAAGAAATGTAGAGGGCTTTCTTTACTCCCCTAGATATTTTTTTCTCTTGGGAGCATTTTCTTCTGAATCTTATAACAAGCCTTTTCCCATTTATCCTGCTAAATTTCTCCACACTAAGCTTCTCTTCTTTACTGAAAAAACATGACAGTTTTTCTTTCTTATTTTTTTGATCTTCTTTGTCTATATCTAATGTGTTATTGCCCTATCACTAGCAGCTTTCTGTCCTGGACCTCTTCTTTATGTGGGAGAGCAACCTCTCACATCCTAAATTCTTCAGACTGCCTGTTGTTCTCTTTTCTGAATTTTTTAGTAGGTAGGTTTTTACTTTTCTTTTCCCTTTAAGTTTTTAAAAAATAAACTTTTAATTTTAGTATAGTTTCAGATTTACAGAAAAGGTGTGAAGATAGTAGAAGGTTCTCATACATTCCACACCTATTTCCCCTATTATTGACAGCTTACAGTAATATGGTACTTTGGTCCCAATTAATGAACCAGTATTGATACATTATTATTAACTAAATTTCAAGCTTTATTTAGATATCTTTAGTTGTTACCTGTCCTTTTTCTGTTCCAGCATCCCACTCAGGATATATTACATTTAGTTGTTAGGTCTCCTTAGACTCCTCTTGGCTGTGACAGTTTTTCAGTCTTTCCTTGTATTTGATGACCTTGATGGTTTTGAAGAGTACTAGTCAGCTTGCTTTCAGTTGTCTGCTGTGTACTTTGACATATGTCCATCATTATTGTGTGTGTGTTTTGAGCACTTCCCTACTATCTTGTATTATAAGATGCTCCAGACTCATCTTGTATATTTTCTGCCTCAGTCATTTCTCAAAGTCATTTCTTAAAGGAGTCTCAATGGAGTCCTGATTCCTTTTGTTGGAGAATGGTGTTGGAAACCAAAATCTGGGTACTCGGTGTACTCATTGCTATTGGGGTGTTGCTGCTTCTAGGCTCTCTCAGTTGACAGAGCAAGGAAATATATATGTGTATATTAACTGCTATATATATATATGCCTGTCTATAAATATTTCTGTATTTATGTATTATGCTAAATATGAGTTCATACTGATGTCTTCAACTCTAACCCATTATCGTATGGATCATTCTGACCTTTCCCCCTTGCTTACTGTAACCTCCTACTCCAGCAGTGAGAAACTTTGTTCTGTTTAGCCATTGGCTACATAATTGTTCAATTGCAGTGTAGGAGTATAGTTGTTTCAGAATTGTTATTACATGCTCCTATGGGAAATGATTTTTATCAACTAGAGTACAGTGTTTGTGTGCAATTTCAGAGTATGGATTTATGTATGAAGTTTTACAGACTCCACTCATTTCCAAGGTTATTTAGGTCAGCACCTTTCTACTCTACTACCTTCAGTGAAGTTTTTTTTTGCACTTGTAAAAAAGTTTGTAATACAGTTATATTCTTTGTGTGACTTGATAGCTAATTCATTCCATTCTGGGATCTTACATTCCATTTCTGGGATATACATATGTATATATATAAATATATTTATATACAAATACATATATAAATTTTTTTCTATATATATTTAAAATTTGTATACTGTAAAGTTCACTTTTTGTGCTGTATAATTCTATGAGTTTGATAAGTGCATAGTGTCATGTATCCACCATTATAATATCATATGAAATACTTTTACTGTCTTAAAATTCCTCTGTACTTCACCTTTTTAACCCTACCTCTTTTCCCCCAACAAATCCCTAGAAAATACTAATCTGTTTGACACTCTATAGCTTTGCCTTTTCCAGAATGTTATATAAGTGGAATTATAATAGCATGTAGCTTTTTCACACTTTTTCTGTTTTTTTTGTTTGTTTTTTTGCTTAGCAGTGTGCATTTAGGTTTAGTACATATTTTTGTGTGGTTTGATAGCTCATTCCTTTTTTCTCTCTGAATAGTATTCCATCATAATAATGTACTACAGTTTGCTTATCCATTCACCTATTGAAAGACAGCTGGTTACTTCTGTTTTTGGTGATTATGGATAAAACTGCTATAAACATACACCTGCAGATTTTTATGTAGACATGTTTTTGAATCAGTTAGGTAAGCACCTAGGAGTGTGATTGCTGCACTTTGTTTAGCTTTGTAAGAAACTACCAAAATGTCTTCCAAAATGGCTGTTATCACTTATTCCTCATTCTCTCCAGAAACTGGTTTGTCAGATTGTTTTGATTTTAGTCATTCTAATAGATGTGCCTTTTCCCTTGAAGTTTTAATAAACAAAAACAGCACCTGCTATCTCCTTATAATTTCAACATATACAAACTATAGTTAAGAATATTGTTTTCCTGTTTTGTCATTATGAGTGCTTTTCCAAGATTTTATGACTGATTTAGAAACTGTTTAAAAAATTATTTCTGGTATGATTAAAAATCATACCAGAAATTATCCATGGTGCTAACAGGCAGAATATTTCTCTTTGATTTGGTAAAAATAAGCCCCTGGAATGGAGTCAGCCACTGTTATATAGTAGAAAATGAAATATTTTATGTGTTTAGGTATAACTTCTAAGTGATATAACTTATCCTATTTATTGAAGATGTTCAAAATATCAGTCTTTGTTAATATGCTTATGCTCCCCTCATCTTCAGATTAATGTGGTTTGAATTCCTTTCAACACTATCAATGGCCAGTGAGTCAAACTCGCTTAACGAAACCTTCTTTTACTCAGTTCATTTTCATAAGCAGGTTTTGTAAGCCTCTTAAACAATCTCCCATTGCTCTTTTCTCAGGAAACAGTATAATTTCCACTTAATATCTGCAAAATTCCTAACATGGAAAAATTACCTGTGACTTAGAAGAAATGAAAGCACAGTTAGGTCAGCCTTTTTACATGGGCTTGTGGGGAAGGCAGGAAGACTATGAGGCTGTGATGTAAGAGTCTGCTGCAATACTTATTGACCTCTCTACTGCTTCTATTACCAAAGAATAATTTTTGTTTTTTCTCTCAGTTAGCAAGAAGTTTATTCTTTCCTTACTATGTGAGAAAGATGATGTGGGCCCATACCACTTCCTATGTGAAACTCATAGGTCATTTTTTTACCATCTCTTGGAACAAATTCATAGTGATTTGGCATATTTACTTTTTAAATTTAAATACCATATGTTTGTGTTCACTCCTTTTGAATCTTTTAGCTCAAATGAACACACCACCTTCTCTCCTCCCCTCTCTTTTCCCTTTTTATTTTATGCCTTTTATTCATTAAATTAATTATTTTTATCTTAGGTCTACTTTTTGTTTTTTGGTCCTTTATATTCTCTGATTTTATTGCTCTTTGCTACAAATCTCTAACTTTGACTGGGCTATAAATTTTAATAACTAGTTAATTATCTTGAAAATTAATGAAAATTTTAAGTAAGATTAGAGTTAAATTAAAATATCCTAGGTTCTATGCTAGATGAGTTTTCATTCTTATTAACTTTGGGTTTAGATGTTCAGTCAATTTTAAGTGTTTTGACAGCATTTCTATCACCATTTATTTAAATTAATTTGATGAACAGAACTTTATGAGTCAGAATAAAGATGTTATTCAAATTAAGGCTTGTTATATGATGTATTCCCTTTATTATCTCACAGTCTATTTTCAAAAACAAAAATATGGATCTTTGTATTTGTTTTTTATGAGCCTGTTCTGTTAAAAATTCTCATATGTTTTATTTTCCATTTGAGGAGCTATGATTATGTATTGTGGATGATTTTTATAGG
Organism: Globicephala melas; assembly: GCF_963455315.2. Taxonomy (NCBI): domain Eukaryota; kingdom Metazoa; phylum Chordata; class Mammalia; order Artiodactyla; family Delphinidae; genus Globicephala; species Globicephala melas. The sequence continues at coordinate 82,717,532 of NC_083321.1, forward strand.
TGTTTTGGAGTTCTCTTTCCCTATTTCTGTTACCCATAATGGTAGGTAGTTAAAGTGAGATAAGAGATTCATTTCAAATGTAGTATGATTGAGCCCAAACTTCCAATTCCTGGCCTATCCTGCTTTTCAACCAAGTCTGATCTTAACTTTACAATAAGAAATGGTAATTTTCCTTTGTGAAGAAAGGAGATGTAGATTTGGAAATATTAGTCAGAATTTTTCCCTGTGATACATGTGAATTTTATTGTAGCATTTGTGGGCAGCTTCTATATTCTTTTTTTTTTTTTTTTTTTTTGCGGTATGCGGGCCTCTCACTGCTGTGGCCCCTCCTGTTGCGGAGCACAGGCTCCAGACGCGCAGGCTCAGCGGCCATGGCTCAGTGGCCAAGCCGCTCTGCGGCATGTGGGATCTTCCCAGATTGGGGCACGAACCCGTGTCCCCTGCATCCGCAGGCAGACTCTCAAGCACTGCACCACCAGGAAAGCCCAGCTTCTATATTCTTATTCCCCATTGTTGTGGTCCAGACTTGGTTGGAGTAGATTGTTGGGAGATAGAGAATGATTGGAGATATGAAGGATTGAGCTTCACTTCCCATGTAGAAAAGAGGAGTCAGAAGAACCAGCTGTGAGTCCCCACAGAAGAGATGAATCGTTGATGGTATGAGATAGAATGTTATTTGATGTAAGTGGAGTGTTTTTGATAGATGTGAAAAGAAACCAGTGGAGCACATATAGCAACCAGTTGAAGAAAAAAACACGTGTGATATTCATAAGCAAGGATGCTGAAATAATTCCTGACTCATACATACTGGTCAGATTGAACATTTTCCAGAGCTACACGAGGAAAAAAGGAAGAAAATCCAACTCTGAATATATGTATATTTATTTTAACATTTATGAATTTATGCTTTTGCCCTTCCTAGAGAGATATCTTTTGTATTATTGCTTTGAATTCTAATCCCAGAAGTAATTGTTTCTACTCCAGACTCTAGAAGAGTAGATTCCACTAGTGATTGTACAGTAGGATCATCTGGAGAAATTTTTAAAAACAGGCTTGTAAACACTGTATCCAAATATTCTGATTCATCATATCTAGAATGGGGACTGAAAACTTGTATGTTAAAGATAAGTTCCCCAGGGGGAATGACCGAGATCCTGAGCTTTCCTCCTTCCATGGGCACACCAAAATTACAACCATTTAATGAGCACTATTGATAAGAAAGACAAGAGACTAGTAGAAAAGATCTTGTACAATTAAAGATGTAAAGAAGGAACCACAACATGATGGGCAGTAGGGGCTAAGATGCAGTATAGACAAGACCCATACCCCTTAGTGGGTGACCCACAAATGGGAGGATAATTACAATTGTAAAGTTTCTTCCCAAAGACTGAGGGTCCAAGCCCTACATTGGACTCCCCAGTCTTGGGGGTCCTGTACCAGGAAGACAAGTCTCAGAATGTTTGGCTTTGAAGGCCAGCTGGGCTTACTTTCAGAAGACACACAAGGCTGTGGGAAATAGAGACTCCACTCTTAAATGGTGCACACAAAATCTCACCTGCTCTGCGACCCAGGGCAGAAGCAGTTATTTGAAAGGAGCCTGGGTCAGACACACCTGCTGATCTTGGGGAGTCTCCTAAAGAGGCAAGAGGAAACTGGAACTCACTCTGGGGACATATTGACGTCAGCCATTTTGGGGAGCTTATTCTACCATGAGGACACTGGTGCTGGCAAGTGCCATTTTGGAATCCTTCCTATAGATTATTAGCACTGGGAACTGGCCTTGCCCACTAGCCTGTTAGTGCCAGTACTGGGACCCTCAAGCTAAGTAGCTACCTTGACAGGAACTCAACCCCAGACTCCCTGTACCCACAGCCACCCTGGGACCCTGTCCACTAATGGGCCCAAGACCTGCCCCTGCATACCAGTGCACTGACACTAACCCTAAAGTAATCAATCACCAGTGGGCTGACACCAGCTTTGGGCTCCATGGACCCTACAGTCAGCTGTGTCAGGGATCAGCCCCACCCGTCAGCAGGCTGACACTATATCTTGGAACCCCGTCCCCACAACCACCCTTGCCAGATGTGGCTCAGCCCACCAGTTGACCAGCACCAGCCCTGGGACCATCTGGGGCTCTGCGGCCAGTCACCTTGTGACCCAGCCACACCTGCCAGTGGCCAGCAGCCTCTGTACAAGGCAGGGCCTGACAAACAACCCAACTGAGGGCTAGCCATGCCTACCAGACTTGCCCATAGCAGTCAGCCTGCTACAACAGAAGGACCTATGCAGCCAACATAGGGGATACCCTAGAACCTATAGCTCTGGTGACCAGGAAGGAGTGCACTGCTGGAATGCGTAGGACTTCTCCTACAAAAGGTCACTTCTTCAAGGTCAGGAAATGTAACAACCTACCAAATACACAGAAATAAGAACAGCAATTTAGGCAAAATAAGGCAAGAGAGGAGTATGTTCCAAATGAAAGAATAAGATAAAACCTCAGAAGAGGAACTAAGTGGAGTGAAGATAAGCAATCTACCTGATAAAGATTTCAAGGTTATGATTGTAAAGATGCTCAAAGAATTCTGGAGAAGACTGGATGAACAGAGTGAGAAGTTAGAAGTTTATAACAGAGTTAGAAAATATAAAGAACCAAGCAGAGCTGCAGAATACAATAACTGAAATAAAAAATACACTAGAAGGAATCAAGAATAGATTAGGCGATACAGAGGAACAAATCAGCGAGCTGGAAGACAGAGTAGTAGAAATCACTGAAGCTGAACAGAAAAAAGAAAAAAAGAATACAAAGAAATAAGGAAGTTTGAGAGATTTCTGGGACTACATCAATAGTATTATTTGCATTATAGGGGTCCCATAAAGAGAAGAGAGAGGGAAAGAGTCAGAGAACATATTTGAAGACATAATGGCTGAAAATTTCCCTAACCTGAGAAAGGAAATATCCAGGCCCAGGAAGCACAGAGTATCCTAAACTGGATCAACCCAAAAAGGGTTACAGCAAGTTAGGCAAAAAGAACATTTTAATTACAGTGTGTCTCGGTGTGTTCCAAAAAGTTAAAATGTTAAAATGGCAAAAATTAAAGATGAGAGAATATTAAAAGCATCAAGGGAAAAGCAAAATGTTAGGTGTAAGGGAACTCTCATAAGGAAATCATCTAACTTTTCCACAGAAACTCTGCAGGCCAGAAAGGAGTGACTTGATATATTCAAAGGGATGAAAGAGAAACACCTCCAACCAAGAATACTCCACCTGTCAAGGCTTTCATTCAGATTTAATGGAGAGATCAAATGTTTTACAGATAAGCAAAAGCTAAAATAATTCAGCACCATCAAATCAGCCTTACAAGAAATGTTAAAAGGACTTCTCTACATAAAAAAGAAAAGGCCAGCTCTCCAGGGTGGGTTCTGGCTCTCACGTGTGCTCGGTGGCAGCCTCCCTCTCACTAGCCCGTGGGACCCAGTTGAGTGGAGCTGTGGGCGGCTCTGGCCTGAACATGAGCACTGCTGTACAATGTGTCCCTGCCTCCACTGCTGCAGTTGATGTTGCCGCTGCCGCAGGCCAGGAGGAGTCAAGGTGCTGGGCGACCCCACCTGGGCCTCGCATTCTATCACATGGGACAGTATGCACCTTAAAATTCTGAAGAAAAGGCACAAGAAATGTTTAGAAATAAATTGTGAGGGAAACCATGCCATCATCAGGACACTGGCTCTGGGATGTCAAACATCATCCTCTCCTGACTGAAAATGACAACTACGACTTTTCATCCTCCTATAGTTCATCTGTGACAGCAGTGGCATGATCTGCACCATCATGATGTGGCTTCTGGTTATGTACTTGGACTTCATGGTGATGTTAGTTGTGCTGCTGCCTTCTAAAGACTTCTGGTACTCTGTGGTAAACAGGGTCATTTTTATCTGCCTGGTGATGCTTGCCCTGTCATCTTACCTGAGGACTATGCTCACCGGCCCTGGAGCAGTACCTAAAGGCAATGCTATTAAAGAATACATGGAGAGTTTGCAGCTGAAGCCTGCAAACTGAAGAGTTTGCAGAAGAAGTGATCTACAATTACCCCAAGTGCTGCTGTATCAAGCCTGAGCACACCCACAACTGCAGTATTTGCAAAAGATGTATTTGAAAAATGGATCATCCCTACCATGGCTGAACAATTGTGTTGGAGAAAAGAATCAGAGATTTTTTTGTGCTCTTCACTATGTACTTCGTGCTGGCGTTCATGCACACACTTGTGCTCTGAGGGCTGCAGTTCATCCCCTGCATCCAAGAGCAGTGGACTGAATGCAGTGATTGTTCATCTGTAGTCACTGTAATTCTGTTGATCTTCCTGTGCCTTGAGGGTCTGCTGTTTTTCAGTTTCACTGCAGTGATGTTTGGCACTCAGATCCACTCCGTATGCAATGATGAAACGGAGGTTGAGAGGCTGAAGAGTAAGAAGCCTGAGTGGGAGCAGAGGCTGCAGTGGGAAGGGATGAAGTCAGTCTTTGGGAGGCTCCCCCTTGCTGCTCTGGATGAACCCCTTCGTTGGCTTCTGATTCAGGTGACTGCAGATAATACTCAGAAAAAGGGGCCCAAGTTCTCTACATGAGGCCCTCTCATCATGCTACAACTTGTTAATGGACTTTATTTATTTGGGGTCAGAAATGGTATCAACAGCTCATTTGTGACCAATAGGGCAAATGGAACCTACACAAACCAGGTGTTACAGCAAGCAGAATTTATATATTTATTGTCACAGATAGGGATTTCCCACACTGGGAAAATCTGGGTGGCACTCTGACCAGTGTCATCGTCCAGTAACGAAGGAGTGTGGCCACATGAAGAAGCCAAATGTTATTATCTTCCTGTACAGTAAGGAGTTTTGTTAACATACTTGGCATTTTCTAAGAAGGTGTGTGGGGTATTACAAGGGTTATTAAAATTCTGTGTGCCAGAAAAAACAAACAGTCAAACAAACAAAAGGAAAAGAAAAGGCCACAACTAGAAACATGAAAATTACAAAAGGACAAATCTAATTGGTAAAGGCAAATATACATAAAGGTAGTAAATCAACCATGTATAAAGCTAGTAGGAAGGTTAAAAGACAAAAGGAGTAAAATCATCTATATCCACAATAAGTGGTTAAGAGATAAACAAAATGAAATGATGTAAAATATGCTGTCCAAAACAGTAGATGTGGTAGTGGAGAGTAAAAATGCAGGGTTGTTAAAATGGACTTAAGAGATCAACAACCTAGAATTATCTATCTATCATCTATCAACTATCTATCTATCTATCTATCTATTTATCTATCATCTATCCCTGTCTATCTGTCTATCTATCTATCATCTATCTATCTATCATCTATCCCTATCTATCTGTCTATCTATCTATCATCTATTTATTTATCTATCATCTATCTATCTGTTTATCTATCTACTTATCTATCATCTATCCCTATCTATCTATCTGTCTTTCTATCTATCTACCTATCTATCATATATCCCTATCTATCTGTCTATCTATCTATCTATCTATCTATCTATCTATCTATCTATCTATCTATCTGTCTTTCTGTTTGTCTATCTATCTGTTTCATGGTAACCACAAGCCAAAAATCTATAATAAATACACACAAAAAGGAGAAAGGAATCCAAATATAATATTAAAGATAGTCATCAAATCACAAGGGAAGTGAACAAAAGAAGATGAAAGAAAGGAAAAATAACTATAAAAACAACCCCAAAACAATTAACCAAATGCAGTAACTACATACCTATCAATACTATTTCAAATGTAAATGGACTAAATGATACAATTAAAAGACAGAGTGGCTGAATGGATAAAAAACAAGGCTTATCAATATGCTGCCTATAAGAGACTCATTTCAGAGCTAAAGAACACACTGAATGCAAGAGTATAACAAAAGGTATTCCATGCAAATGGAAACAAATAAATAAAAATTTTGTATAACAACACAAAAGACCCAGAATAGCCAAAACAAACTTGAGAAAGAACAAAGCTATAGGTATCATACTCACTCCCTGATTTCAAACTATACTACAAAGCTACAGTCATCAAAGCAGTATGGTACTAGCACAAAGCAGATACATAGATCAATGGAACATAATAGACAGCCCAGAAATGCACCCACACTTACATGAGCAATTAATCTATGACAAAGGAGGCAAAAATATACAATGAGAAAAAGACAGCCTCTTTAATAACTGGTGTTGGGAAAACTGGACAACTATGTTCAAAAAATCAAACTGGACTACTCTCTCATACTGTGCACAAAAGTCAACTCATAATGTAGTAAAGACTAAAATTTAAGGCTTGAAAACATAAAACTTCTAGAAGAAAACATAGGCAGTATGTGTTTTGACATCAGTCTTAATATTTTTTTGGATATGTCTCCTTAGGCAAGGGAAACAAAAGCATAAATAAATAAATGGGGCTACATCAAACAAAAAGCATTTTCACAGCAAAGGAAACTATCAACAAAACAAAAAAGCCATGTACTGAATGGGAAAAGATCTTTGCAAATGATATATCTGATAAGGGGTTAAAATCCAAAATATGCAAAGAACTTATACAATTCAACATCAAACAAACAAACATTAAAAATGGGCAGAGGATATATATAGGCATTTTTCCAAAGAAGACATATAGATGGCCAACTGGCACATGAAAAGATGCTCAACGTCACTATCATCATCAGGGAAATGCAAATCCAAACAACAATGAGATATCACCTCACACCTGTCAAAATGGCTATTCTCAAATAGAAAACAAATAACAATTGTTGCTGAGGATGTGGAGGAAAGGGAACCCTTGTTCTCTGTTGTTGGGAATGTAAACTCTTGTGGCCACTATGGAAAACAGTATGGAGAGTCCTCAAAAAATTAAAAACAGAACTACTGTATGATTCAGCAATATATCCAAAGAAAAAATATATCCAAAGGAAAAAAAAACAGTACTTAAAAATATATTAAAAATATATATGCACCCCTATATTTATTGAAGTATTCTCCACGATAGTATTGTCCATCAATAGATGAATAAAGATGCAAGATACACACACACACACACACACACACACACACACACACACACACACAGTGGACTATCACTCAGCCATAAAGAAGAATGAAATCTTGCCATTTCCAATAACACGGTTGGACCTAGGGATATTATGCTAAGTGAAATGAGTCCGACAGAGAAAGATAAATAATGTATGATATTACTTATATGTGGAATCTGAAAAACAAAACAAACAAACATAAAATAAAAACAGAGTTATAGATACAAAGAACTAACAGATGGTTGCCAGAGATGGTGTGGGGAGGAAAGAAATAGATGAGGGAGATTGAGAGGTACAAACTTCTAGTTACAAAATAGATGTGTCATAGGTATGAAATATACAGTGTGGGGAATATAGTTAATAACTATGTAATTCCTATGTTCGGTGACATATCATAGCTAGATTTAATGCAGTGATCATTTTGAAATATATAGAAATATTGAATCACTATCTTGCATAACAGAAACTAACATAGTGTTGTAGGTCAATTATACTTCTAACTCAAACTCATAGGAAAAAAAGATCAGATTTGTGGATCAGACCAGAGGCGGGGGTTTGTAGGAGAGTGAGTTGGATGAAGATGGTAAAAAAGTACATATTTCTAGTTATAAGATAAATAAGTACTAGGGATGTAATGTACAACATGATCATTATAATTAATACTGCTATATGTTATACATGAAAGAATTCTCATCACAAGGAAAAATTTCTTTTCTCTGTATCTTTAATTTTGTATCTGTGTGAGATAATGGATGTTCACTAAACTTATTGTGATAATCATTTCATGATGTATGTAAGTCAAATTATTATGCTGTACACCTTAAGCTTATACAGTGCTGTGTGTCAATTATATCTCAATAAAACTGGAAGAACAAAAAGCTCCCCTGATAGTTCTGGCATGCAGCCATAACTTGATACCTTAACTCCAAGGCTAACCCTGCTCTTTGGCAAGGATGCCTAGTAAGCTCTAGTTCTTAGAGAATTTAGTACCAAGTTATACTTTCTGGTACTAGAGGTTCTAGAATCTGGGTTTATCTCTCTGTCTTATTTCTGAGAGGGGGTTGCTTCCTTGTACACCACTCAGTTCTTTTCACTTATTCTGTTTCTTTTCAGGACTTTTAGTTCTGCTTCTGATCTCTAAACAGGAACTGGAGCCCTGCTTCCACTCATTGCCCTTTGTCTTCTGGCTGCAGGTTTAATGCCTCCTGCTAGACGCCATGTGCTCTAGTGATGCCTTCCCCCTCCCCCCCGTCCCCCATCTCTTTATCTCTTTGCCAAGTCTCCTTAATGCTGAGGAATGCTGGCTTAGACTGCCACTGTCTGTACCACACATTTATGACATCATATTTTTTTCTGATTTTCTCCTGTCTTTGCATAAGTGGGCATACTAGTTCTGGGTCAGTCCCTCACTTTCTTCATCCTATGTCATTAACTTTGCACAGATGTATGGTAGGTTGTTCTTCAGCGAATGTCAGAAAGAGTGGGTCACACATAGTTTTAGTAAAATGCTGGCTTTAGTAACATTTTTCTCTCCACCACTACTTGGACCAGAAATCCCATTAATCACCAGAGGACAAACTTAGCCTAGGTGGGGAAATATAAATAGAGTGGGCAATAGAGTGAGTTTGCAGCTGCTCTGGGAAAGGGAAGTTTTTACTTGTCTGTGAGCTTTCATAAAACAAGAGATCAAGAGGGATTTCAGCCAGAGATCAAGCATAGCGGTGACAAATGAGCCTGATTTTTGTGAGTTACTCCACTGAGTGATTAGTGCATAAAAAAATTTTGACTGAAAATACCTGATTGTTATCTTTTTTCTACTTTTTGTTCTGTTTTTCCTGATTCTTTGTACTTCCTACAACATTCTGACACCTCTTTTTCCTCTTCATTCACTTTTAGTATTTAGGACTGTTTTTTATTTACCTTTGTTTTTGTTTTCATACCCTTTCTTTTTCATTATTTGGATACTCAATCCTTCATATTAATAAAAAGGAAGATGCAAATCTGCCAAGCATTTAGAAGTTTGCTTCCTTTAATTTGTCATTAGTTTTCTGCTTTTGTGCTATATTTAAGCTTAATTTTTTAGATGGCAGAATTAGTAATCAAGAGACTCTACCTTGTTGCAAATCTGTAAACTTCCTTAGTTTGTTTTAAATGATCACCAGGGCTTTAGCTGAGCTAAAGTTTATTGTTGTACTAACTACAGGAAAAGGTTTATTAATCCAGTGATATGTGTATATAATAATATAGAAAATGTTTACCTCATTAAAGAAACAATTTTCAAGTACTTTTTCCATCAATACAAATATTTATTGAGTAGCTACTTCTTTCAGTATTGTTCTAGGTGCTGGTAACTAGCAGGGAGAAAAACAGAAAGTGGAGAGGCAAACAACAACAACAAAAAACCCATAAATAACAAAAATGATAACTTCAGAGTGATGTGCTATGAAGAAAAATAAGGCAATGGAATGTAAAAGAGAGTGGGGATGGGCTTAAATAATTAATACGTTAATGATAATCATTTTTAATTCATTTACACAATTCTAATAGGATTTGTACATGACTATAGTGTTTATGCTGATTCAGAGTTCCAGGAATGAACTTTTTCTTTTTAAACATCATTTATCCTAATATGGAGGAGGTTGATGTAAGTTCTGGTTTCCCCACTGTTGCTTGAGTAGCAAATACCTCTAGAAGGAGCCAGTGATGCTGTGTCATAGTATTTTGGGCTGGAAAAAGTCTCAGCTGGTGTTCACCATTCCACAAATATTTGTTGGGTACCCTCTGTGTACCCAGGACTGTGTTGATTCTAGAGACTTGACAGTGAGTAAGGGAAAGGGATAATCCCAGGCATAATCTCTGTCCTCTTAACACTGCCAGTTTAGAAGCTCATGGAAAGGCCACGTGACAGGAGGAATAGAACTTCTGTACTCAGTGGACAGAATGCAATGCTGCTTGTATGTGGCCACTGGAAGACAGCCATCCCAAGAAAAGTGGGAGGCCCACACTCAAACTGAGAAATTTGGGATTCAGTACTCTTCTAAGTGGTGAGAGGGAGGACCCTGTCAGGAAAAAAATTCAAATCAAATACATCCTTAAGCTTTCTCTCACTGTCATTCTCTGTCTGTCCTCACATGCATGTACATACACACATCCACCTATATATATCACTACATCTATAGACGCACATATATATGTGTACATGCATATATACATGTATATATATATATTACAGTGCTTTACTTTTTATGAAAAATTTTCACATATGTTCTTTTGTTACTCGTTAAAGTCTATAGTTAACTATTGTTATCTGATTTTACAGTGAAGTAATTAAGGCCCAGATTTTAAGTGACTTTCCTAAGATCACTTAGCTAATAAATGATTGAGGTTAGATTTGAATATAGCTTCTCCAACTTCAGAAAGGAAGCACAGTTCGTTTCACCATGTCCAATTTTTCTCTATTTCTGAAAATAAATGGAAATTGTAACACATCTTCCATTTAGAAGAAACATGCCTATTTCTTAAAAAAAAGAAAAAAACACTTCCCTCCCCCACAAACCTCTGTGTGTGCATGTTTGTGTATGTATACGATTTTACTGCATACTGTTGTATAGTACTCTATATTACTTCAGATAACTCCTTGAATTAAAAGTTATTTTATAAATAACTTTTACCAATGATGATTCTGACTATAGAATTATTTTCCTGTTCCCAAATGGGAGATAGAAAAAAGATAAAGAAAGCAATGGTTTTGAGCTGATAAAAATGGGGAGACTCCAGCTTATATTTTCATGATGTGCTTCCTATTGGTCTATATATCTTTCTCTTCGACTTGACTGTAGGTACCAAGTGGTTAGGTGCTATGTTCAATCTTTTGTAACCACACCAACAAGGAAGAGTGTCTGGAAGGGTAAGTATCTGAGAAATATTGTTTGAAAGACAAAGAAAGACTGAGGAATTGTTCTAGAGGAGGGAAAACAAAAGACACAAGACAAACAAATGCAATATATGATCCTTTATTGGATTCTGGACTAGAAAAAAAAAGTAGCTATAAAGAATATTGTTGGGACAGTAAGGAAAACTTGAATTTGGACTGTGTTTTAGGTAATAGTATTGTACCAGTGTTAAATTTCCTCATCTTTATGATTTTACTGTGTTTTTGTAAAGGAGCATTCTTGTTCTAAGGAAGTACACAGTGAAGTATTTAGTGGTAAAGGGACATGGTGTCTGCTACTTACTCTTAAGTGGTGTGTGTGTGTGTGTGTGTATGTGTGTACGCATGAGAGAGAGAGAGCGCATAATAAAGCAAATGGGGTAAATTTTTAACAAATTGGTGAATCTTGGTAAAAGAATATGGAAGCTTTTGAACTAATCTTGCAACTTTCCTCTAAGTTTAAAATTATATCAAAATAAAACATTTCTAAAAACTATTGAATAAAATTATATTTAAAATAGATCATTGATCCAAAGGGACCTTCTATTTCTATTTGGTTTTAGCACCAATTAAAAAAAAATCCAAAACTAAACTAAAATAACAAACATAAATGAGTTTAAGAGCTTTTGTAGTCTATTTTTATACTTAAGTATATTTTGCTGTTCCTAATATCATCAATGAAAACATCAAATTCTATGTAATCAGTGTAATCAGTAATCATCTATGGATATTATTTTCCTCAAGTTTTGTGGCCTTATAACCTGACTTAGTGACAAAACTGCTGACTAATTCTACTGCTCAAGTTATCTATTTTATTTTTTGATACTACAGTGAGTGGCGTCTTTACTAGGACCTGTTCCTTTCTGCTTGTAATCCTCTTACTGTTATGTTATGACATTTTTGTTATAACAAAGATGTTATGACATCGTTGACATAATCTTTTCTATAGATTCTGATTTTCTTTTTTATTGCTTCCCTGACATTTTAAGTACCCAGAGTAAATTATTATTCACAGTCTGTCATCAGTCATTAGATAATATTGCACTGTGCTATAAAAGTGTTTCTATATTTAATAACAGTGCTTTCTGCATCTCTATGTAACTGTTTGTACAATTAGTTAAACAGAATCTTCATCTGAAGCAAGATATCACACCAAGTAGCTGTTTAGTTTTTTAAAATGAGCTAATAGGAGTTTAAAGCAAACTATTTAGAAGATGATGGAAAACCCTGTGACTACAACTATATATGGTTAAAATTACTACCACGGCCCAGATTTTTAAATTAATAACAGGTCAGAGAATCCAGCACATACTAGATATTCACTTCCCCTCTTGTTGGAATAGACAAAGTATTTGTTTAAATGGTGTTCATTTTTGATACATATCTATTTAATTCTTTAAAACCTTGTTATATAGAAATAATGGGATTTAAGTGAATTGTACTCAAATTTCAAACTTATTATGACCATAAGCAAACATATGAGGCACATAGATGTCATCTCAGGTCTTACTTATGTCTAAGGTCTCCTTAACTTCCCTCCCCCCACCCCCTCATGCCCTACACTCACTCACATACACACTTTCATGCTGTTATGAACCTCACAATCTTGATTTTGTGGTGACAAAATTTTTAATTAAATGATGGGATGAATCTTATTGCCAGTGGGAGGCAAACATCAAGTAACAGTAGTATTCACAAACCAATGTCCCTGCTTTCACCTTAGTAGAAATGTTAGGCAAATCGGAGGGATTTGTGAGATAGAGCAAATCTTAGTATTGCCACATGGGAACTTGACTTCATGTGTCTTCATTCTTAGCTCATTTATATAAGTCCTTGGGTATTTCTGATTTGTGAAACAGGGATATTAGTAGTAAGAGTTACTGTAGTATAGGTTCTGCAGACAGTGGAGTTTAAATTTGGCTCACTGTTTAAAAAGAAGATTGCCTACATTATAAGATTTGCACTTAGAGCAAGGTTAACATGGTCGCAAGGCTAAAAAAATCTCAAATGTGTATTTACTTTCTAGGCCACCAGGCCAACCATTTCACTGTTAGTTGGATAGACAAAACAAACTATGTTGACCTTTGACATTCTTCTGGAAGCTAGAAAGGAAATAGCAGCAATATTCTGGCAAGGCTTGGGAATGGCCTAAGAAGAGAAAAGTCAGCATGTTTTTTGACTTTTAATTATGACTCTTTTCTGCAGTGTACTAAAGAAGTGCTTTGAAAAGAGTGTGGTGTTTATCACTGAGTGTGAGTTCAAGATCTTACAACTTTGTAATATCTTTTTCCTGTCAAGTGCTGGTTGTGGTTGACCTTTTGGATAATGTGTTTTTGTTTGCTTTCAGATGTTAAGAAAGATCTCCCATATAACCTTTTGTTTTCTTTAGGACTTAAAGAGTGGTGGGGAAGTGATAAAAGTTTATGGGAAAAAGAAAAGCTCTAAATTCAGACATTTTTGTTTTATATCTCTTTTGGGTAAGTTAGCCCCAGGCTTACCTATTAATATCGCTATAACAATAAACTAAGCCTTTGGTGCAGTTTCCTTTCTCCTGCTTCTGTTTTTTGGTATTCTTTGCCTCCTACTGTGATGTATTTTTTCCTCCCTCTCCTTCCTAAGAAGTGGATTCCTCTCCTCTTTGTCCCCTTGTTTATGCCAGTCCAGTGAGGGATGCTCTCTTTTGGGGATCCCGGGAGAGGCACTGTGAGTGACAGGACACATGTTGGAATGAGCAAGGTATGTTCACGAATCATTGAAGAGACAGCCTGATTTGAGAAATGATTCTTGTTGAGGCATTTTAAGAGACAAGAACTGGGGATAAATCTTACGATATGTCTATAGGATTGCCAGTGCATCTCACGAGATATACCATGCCCTCGTTCCTCATCTGCCCCAAATTTAAAATGTGAATTTCCATTAATATCTTCCAGTCTCTGGCACTTCTTTCCATGAATTTGTGGCATGTGTCCTGGTGCAATAACAAACTTTGCTTACTGTTTTCTGGTTGACTCTGAGTACCTTTACTAGTTATAACTGTATTTTATTCCTCCTTAACTCTTCCATCTTAGTCCCTCTGCTAGCTTCTGCATACCACATATGCTATTACTGTTACCAACACCATCACTTTTACTTTGGAATGGGAGCAATTTAAGAACTTAAAGCTAAGGGCTTCTCAGTATCCTGTCCATATTTTCTACATTACATACCTTTTCTACATTTCTACATTAATGAGCTTTCTTGAATTTCAATTAAAATTTAAAGCAACCTGAATATTTATTTATTCACTCATACATACATGTATTCAAGAAATATTTATTATATACTGGGTGCTAGCATTGTGTAGATTCAGATTTACTCAGCCAAGTACGGTATAATTAGCTGCAGAAGTTAATTATAGACCATTCTGTTCTCTTTTTCTCTTTGGGCCTCTCAAGCATCCTATTCTGAGTCTTGGGTTAAAGAAACAATAATATGTAAAATAATCTGTCCCAATTCCTTAGTATTCTGGTGTTATATTTTGCTATTGGACTTATGTTTGCAATGCTATGATCTATAAATCCTTAGTGTCGATAGAATGAAAGCCTTCATATCTTTATCTTAATAATAGCCCACACTTCAGATTTTTTTAAGAAATAGTTTAAAACAACAAGAAGAAACATCAAAAATGGCTTGATCCTGTTCTCTGTATGCTCTTTATACTGACAAAATATTGGCAACAACCAATAGTCCAACTATAAGGAAATAGTCAATTAAAATATGATAATCTGCTTACAAGAACATTAAACAGCTGTTTCATTGAGAACTATGTGGAAAGATTATGCTACAGCATGGGAAGATGTTTATAATGTTATCATAGCTCTGTTTCCCCAGGAAACAGGCTCTGAGGTGGAGATCTGTTCTCAGGAATGCTACTGGATACTGCTCTCAGGATCAATGACCCAACCAGGCAAACCACAGTAGATTTCAAGGCCTGAGAATAGTCCTTTGTGGTTAATAGCTCCACAGTCTGAGTCATCCTTTTTCATGAAAGAAAGCCCGTGTTTGCAGCTTAGCAGACTATTGCCCTGTAAGGATGTGAAGAAAGTAAAATGAGAAGTTGAACTGCTATGCCTAGGTGCAGTCACAACAAATGTCTCAGCTGATCTCTCCAGAATTGCTCCCCACTGAGGCAAGGATGCCTTGCCTTTGTATTACAGCTCACCACCTCCCAAACTAACCTTTGATTCAGGCTGCCCTGGGGCCTGAATCCTGCTATTGGGCCAAGCAGCTGTCTTCAGCTAAAAGCCGTTACCAGAGCAAGACTCAGCCTAGAGCTGATAGCTTCACACACTCCCAGCATCCACTAGAGATGAAATATTACACAAAAAGAAAAAAGTCACAAATGTTTTGTGTACATTATTATATTATGAATTCAACTGTAATATATGTGTGAGTATGTACAAAAATTGGGAAGGGACAGAAAAATGAACTGTATTACAAAATGCTGTATTAGAAAAGTGAAAGAGGCAGTCCAGTGGTTAGGACTCTGCACTTTCACTGCAGGGGGCATGGGTTCCATCCTGGTCAGAGAACTAAAATCCTGCATGCCATGTAGCGTGGCCAAAAAAAAAGTGAAAGAATTCATAAGAACATAACTTTTTATCAAATAAGCCATGAAACCAAAAATATTGTAGTTTCCATTACAATATTGGAAGAACTCAGGCGTATGTTGTCTCCTCTCCCAATTTTAAAAGATTACCATTTTTGTTAATTATTGCATATCTCAGGCTTTCCCTTGTGTTCTATTTGTGGAATATCTTCAGGTGTGGTATGACAGACATAGCTCAGTGTTCCTGTCAAATTCACTTTAAGATGGTAACACATATGAACAGTTGCTCTGCTTCAGGTGCTAGCTTCAACCATTCCTAGGGTGACCTCACCTATGAGGCAAAAGAAGCAGTGGTTAGGGGTTCAGTCCCTATATATGCCATTGATATTTTTTTTCACAGCTTTAAATTACTTTCTTACTCAGCCCAATATCTTATATGTGTGATCAAAAGGGAATTGGTTATGAAAAATGTGATTCGAGCAGGGCAAATAAATCAAATATGATACTGACAACCAGTTTGAAGTTGTAAAAAAAATTCAGATTCCCATCAATTTTATTTATTTACAACAACACAACTTTTATTCCAAAAGTTAATCCTCTCTGTACAAATTGCATAGAGGCATAGCTTCCAAAACTGGGTTGGAGCAGTTGAGGAGGGTGGATCACAATTTAGTGATTGTAAAAAGCATAACAATTAAAGAGGCATTAGCAGTGATTAACAGCTCTGAGTAAACCCTCTGAGAAGCCTTCCTTCTGGAAATTATGCTCTTCTGCCACTTTTGTGGCCTCTGATTTAAACTGGGCCAGGTATCATCAGCAGACACAGGAATCCATGCATTTGCATAGTAATTCTCTTCCTTAAATTCTTAGCCAACATGTAAAAGACTGCTAAAAAGTGCAGGCATGAGAAATGATGAGAGTACATCTCTGTAGGGAGATTCCGAAGCCTGTGAGACATTAACACATTAACATTAACATTTTCACAATGTGGCAGATTGCATTTCAGAAGCAGGGGCCAAGTGTGGGTACAAGGCTGAGGCAGGTGCTCCTGCAGTTCCTCTTTTTAATTAGCTCATCTTTGTGCGTTCTTTGAATATACCACACTGCTGTGGGGCTCTCGGCTTAGTGTCTTACACAACAACATGTCAGGGTGCTGGAGAAGGAAGACTGGGAAATGTGATGAGCCCTTAGTCACCTGACAGGTGGGCAGCTTCTGATAGCAAGCATAGCACAGAGCCCTGATAATGCTGCCTGATTATACATGTGCTGCCCTGAGTCTGTCCATTTCTTAGTTCTCACCTGTGGCTATTTGTTGGCAAAAGAAAAAGAATTTGTCAAATAGTAAGCGTCACACCTATTAAATTAGTCTTTTAGCATAACTAGCCCACTTGTGTAAAAAGACCTGCCAGTGAATATTGAAGGGCGTGAAAAACAGCAATGGAAAACCTATACATATGCGCCCATACAAACATCTATTGATATATCAGTGTAAGTATTATATAATATATACATTGTATATGATATATATATATTATACAGACATGTGGTCAATCATACACAGCCGTATTTATTTGTTCATTCATTAATTTATTGATTCTTTTATCTATCCATTCAAAAAATGTACTACAAACAGGCACTGTGCCAGGGATTAGGATTACAATACTGGTCTTCATTTAGTTTCTCAAAAGCTTCATTTTAGTTTCTCTTCCAGGACTTTCGCATACATGTTCCTTTGGTCTGGAATGGCCTTTCTTTCCTCCTTCTTGGCTGCCTAGTTGACTTTTACTTATCTTTCATATGTGTCACTTTTTAAAGGAAGCTTTCTTTGACCCAGTAGATTACATTAGGTCCCTGTTATATGCTCTCATATCATTCTGCAACTTATCATTCCAACACCTATCATCATGTTGTTTCTATGTACAGTTGTTGGATTATGTGTACAACTACTGGATTAGACTATCTTTCACATAGCTCAATAAGGGTAAGACCCACATCTATTCTGATCATGATAGTTTCCCTAGTGCTCAGCACTGAGACTGATACAGAGCAGGTATTCTCATTTTTAAAAAATAATAATTGAATGAATGGTGAAGAGGATATAACCTTTGTTTTCAAAGAGATTAAGTCAGATTGAAGGGGTGGACAAGCCAGCAACTGTTGTGTGACAAATGCTAGGTTGGGGGTATTCACAAAGTGCTTTGGAAACTGAAGAAGTAGAAGCATCCATCTTAGTCTTTGAGAGTCAAGGAAAGTATTCTGGAGGAATTTAGGTGTAAGGATCTGCAAGATAAGTGTAAGCAGATAACTAACCTAAGTGGAGTAGGTGGGAGAACAGAATTCTATTAAAACACAAAACAGAACAAAACGAAGCACAAAAGTAACATGGACAGAAACCTGTCAGAGAGACATTGATGAGCATGTTCAGGAAACTTCAAGTGGGTCATAGTGGCTTATACTGAGGTGTGAAGTGAGGAAATTGGGAGAGATGAGGTTGGGTCTGTAAGTAAGGGCTGGATCAAGCCCTGCTGAGTTTGAACTTTATTCTGATGCCAAAGGATAATCATTGGAGGGCTTTAAGTAGAGAAATTATATGATAAGATTTATGATATTGAAAAGATGCATACAGAATGGATTGCAGAGAGATTAGAAAGCAGAGTGATTAGGAAGCTGTTGAAATAATTCTAGATGGTTGATAGTGGTGGTCTGAAACAAATTAGTTGTATTTAAGATAGAGAGGCTAGCAGAATGTCAGGGGAGACGCACCACACACACACACACGCACATGCACACACGCATACTTATATTTTTACTAAAATAAAATTGTATTCTATATATTATTCTGACAGTTTTAGCTTACCTTTTTATCATACAAAATCAAATATGTCTTTATGTCTTTTTGTATGTTTGTTTGCCAGTTTTGGTTAAGGCATACATAAAGTCCCCTAGATTTTCTTCTAAAATATTTATTGTTTTGTCTTTTACATTTTAAATTTTTAATTTATCTTGAATTTTATTTTTTTGTGTGTGTGTTGTGAGATGGGATTTAATTTTATTGTTTTCCAGATGGCTAGTGCCATGTATTAAATAAACCATTCTTTCCCCATTGAATTAAAATACTCTTTTGTGGTACGTTAAAAATTATATACCCAGATTTGATTCTGAATTCTCTATTCTGACCTAATAATCTCTTCGTTTGTTTTATAGAAATAAAAATTGTAATTACAGTGCATTTCATTTATTCCAATATCTGGTTCTTACTCAGTAGTCTTCTTATTCATGAATTTTGGGGCTATTCTAAGAATTTATTCTCCCATATGAATCTTAAAATTACTGTATTACTAAGAAAACATGTTGAGACTATAATTAGAAATGCATTAAACTCATATTAATTTGGGGGAATTGATATTTTTATAATGTAAGGTCTTTGCATCTTGAAATTTGGAACCTTTTTCCATTTGTTCAGTTTCTGTTTTCTGTGTTAAGATTTAATAGTTTTCTTAATATAAGTTCTATGCCTTTCTTATTAGTGTATTCCTATAATTTTATAATTTTCATTGCTACTTTGAATAGAATATTTCCCCATTTCTACTTCTTGATCCTTACTACTAATATAGAGAAAAGCTATTGATTCTATGTTTATTTTATATTCAGTTATTTACAATGGTTTCTTATTAGTTCTAGTAGGTATTTTTTTCTATAAAATAATGTTGTGTTTTGTGCACCAAAAAAAAGCAAGAAAGAGCCTTGAAATTAAAAGGCTTTCTAGGTTTTCTAAGTGTACAATCTTCATTAGCAAAAAGAGATAATTTTATTGTTCCTTATATCTCATAGCATCTGCTAGAACCTCCAAGATAATATTGAATAACAATGGTGATAACAAGCTTATTTGCCTAATTTCTGATTTTAGTTGAAATGTTCTTAGTATTTTACCATTTAGAATAAGCTTTACTTCTGGTTTTTGAAGAGCAGAATTTATTATGTTTGAGCAGCTTCTCTATATCCCTGTTTTGCTCAAAATTTTTATTAAAGCTGTTCAATTTCAGACTTTTCAGAATCTACTGATAAAACAATATTATTTTCTCATTTAATTTTATAAACGTCATACTTTACGCTGATAGATTTTCTACTATTGAACTGCTTTTTCTTTTCTGACATGAACAGTACTTGGTCATGAAGTATTACTCTTTTATAAATAGCTAGACTCCATTTGCTACTATTTTAGCAAATATTCATAAGAGAAAATGGTCTTAGTATACTGTATCAAGTTTTGGCATTAAAGTTATTGGGCTTAATAAAAAGAATTGAGTAGTTTTAATTGTTTTCTATGGCCTGGAAATATTTAAATCACTTTGGAATTATCAATTTTCTTAAAGGCTATCCAAAACCCATTTCTTCTTGGGTCAATTTTTGTCATTTGTGTTTTGATGAAAAATTATCCATTTATATTACATTTACACATTTGTTGGCAGAACGTTGTATGGTTCTATTTTGATTCCTCTGTTTCTCCTTAATATATACTATGTCTTCTTTCTCACTCCTAATTTAGTTCTAATCCACTAATTTCAGCTTTTATAGTTTAATTTTAAACTTAATTTTCTTAATTGAAAGTTTTTATTTACTTATTATTTTGTTGCTGAAAGTATTTATGACATATATTTTTGTTTGAATACAGTTTTTGTTGTGCCTCATAGGATTTTGAATGAATTAGTTTCCTTTTCATTGATTTCTAGAAGTTATAATTTCAATGTTTTCTTTTTAATACAAGGAAGGATACTGTTTAACTTCTAAATAGATAAATTTTTGGTTACCTTTTTCTCACATATGTGTTTATTATTATTATTTTTTAACATCTTTATTGGAGTATAATTGCTTTACAGTGGTGTGTTAGCTTTTGCTTTATAAAAAAGTGAATCAGCTATCCATATACATATAACCCCATATCTCCTCCCTGTTGTGTTTCCCTCCCACCCTCCCTATCCCACCCCTCTAGGTGGTCACAAAGAACTGAGCTGATCTCCCTGTGCTATGTGGCTGCTTCCCACTAGCTATCTGTTTTACATTTGGTAGTATATATAAGTCCATGCCACTCTCTCACTTCGTCTCAGCTTACCCTTCTCCCTCCCCGTGTCGCCTGCGTCTTTATTCCTGTCCTGCCCCTAGGTTCTTCAGAACCTTTTTTTCTTTCTTTTTTTTTTAGACTCCATATATATGTGTTAGCATACGGTATTTGTTTTTCTCTTTCTGACTTACTTCACTCTGTATGACAGACTTTAGGTTCATCCACCTCACTACAAATAACTCGATTTTGTTTATTTTTATGGCTGAGTAATATTCCATTGTACATATGTGCCACATCTTCTTTATCCATTCATCTACTGATGGACATTTAGGTTGCTTCCATGTCCTGGCTATTGTAAATAGAGCTGCAATGAACATTGTGGTACATGACTCTTTTTGAATTATAGTTTTCTCAGAGTATATGCCTAGTAGTGGGATTGCTGGGTCGTATGGTAGTTTTATTTTTAGTTTTTTAAGGAACCTCCATACTGTTCTACATAGTGGCTGTATCCATTTACATTCCCACCAACAGTGCAAGAGGGTTCCCTTTTCTCCACATTCTCTCCAGCATTTTTTGTTTGTAGATCTTTTGATGATGGCCATTCTGACTGGTGTGAGGTGATACCTAATTGTGGTTTTGATTTGCATTTCTCTAATGATTAATGCTGTTGAGCCTCCTTTCATGTGTTTGTTGGATATCTGTATATCTTCTTTGGAGAAATGTTTATTTAGGTCTTCTGCCCATTTTTGGACTGGGTTGTGTTTTTGATATTGAACTGCATGAGCTGCTTGTAAATTTTAGAGACTAATCCTTTGTCAGTGGCTTCATTTGCAAAGATTTTCTCCCATTCTGAGGGTTGTCTTTTCCTCTTGTTTATGGTTTCCTTTGCTGTGCAAAACGTTTTAAGTTTCATTAAGTCCTCTTTGTTTATTTTTGTTTTTATTTCCATTTCTCTAGGAGCTGGGTCAAAAAGGATCTTGCTGTGATTTATGTCATAGAGTGTTCTGCCTATGTTTTCCTCTAAGAGTTTTATAGTTTCTGGCTTAAATTTAGGTCTTTAATACATTTTGAGTTTATTTTTGTGTATGGTGTTAGGGAGTGTTCTAATTTCATTCTTTTACATGTAGCTGTAGTGTTATTATTATTTGCATTATTATTAGAAAAATGTGATCTGCAAAATCTTTCCTTAAAAACATATTATGGAAATTTTGTGGCTAAGTACTTGAGCAATTTTTGTAATATCTTCACATACTATAAACATGTATGCATGTGTATGTACATACACACGTGTACATTTATTGCCTTTGTTATTAAATTTTATTTATTTTAATTTCATTTTTCCTCTGAATATTTTTATTGCTGTTGAGATTTATTTTATTTATGACTTTGCTTTTTTAATCTTTGATATGTTGATTCTGAAAAAAGCACATTAATATTTACTAATGACATTTTTTATTACATTTTTCTTTTGTTTTTATTTAATTTCTCTATGACTTTGCTTTTTTTTGTCTGTCAGATCCATCTGATTCTGAGAGAGATATATTAAAGTTTCCCATTATAATCCTACTATAATTTCCTCTATAAATGTCTAGAGTTTTTTCATTAGAGTAAAATTCGATTTTTTATTAGCTTTTAAAATGTGTAACAAGCATATTGAAACATAATTCACATACCATACAATTCACCCATTTAAAGTGCATACCTCGGGCTTCCCTGGTGGCACAGTGGTTGAGAGTCCACCTGCCGATGCAGGGGACACGGGTTCATGCCCCGGTCCGGGAAGATCCCACATGCCGTGGAGTGGCTGGGCCCGTGAGCCATGGCCGCTGAGCCTGTGCGTCCGGAGCCTGTGCTCCACAACGGGAGAGGCCACAACAGTGAGAGGCCCGCGTACAGCAAAAAAAAAAATTAATAAAGTGCATACCTCAGTGTGTTTTTAGAGTATTCATAAAGTTGTGCAACTATCACTATGATCAATTTTAGAACATTTTTTATCACTCCATAAAGAAATCCCTTGCTCATTAGCCATCAATTTCTAATTACTAATACTTTGTATATTTAGCTACAATGTTGCAGGTTCATGTCTCTTAGGTCTTCTTTGTAAATTGTGATTTTTTTTTTTATATAATGTCTCTCTTTATCCTGATTAGCACTTTTAACCTTAATTCCACCTTATTTGATATTAATACTACTCCTTCCTTGCTTTTTTTCTTCTTGTAGTTTCTTGGAAATTTTTGCCTAACATTTATTTTCAAACTTTTTTTTTTAAATCACCTTTTATAAGTTGTTTTATAGATATGCAATTCTTATATATGGGGTGAGAATTTCTGACATTTGATGGTATTTATTTGTTTACACCTAATTAAATGCATAATTTACTGATTTTCTTTCTTCCAACTTGATTTATGATAATTATTCATTTTACATTGTTTTTTCTTATTTTTGCTATTTTGATCATGTTGAATATAAAATTTTTTTAACCTTTGTAGTTTGAAAGTTCTCTTCTACTTTCCCATTTCATTATTGCTTAGCTTCCCTTTCTTGTTACTAAAATTAGGTCCATGTGTTTTTTCATTATTTTAAAACAAAATATCACTTATTTCCTTACTAAGAATGTATCTTTTTCTCTAATTGCCATATCCCATTTGGAAGAGACCTTTAGAGTGCTGTTAGAACATTTTCTCCTTTCCCCCTCCCTACTGTTTCTCCCTAACCTCCTAACTCTTGGGTTTTGCTGAGATTGTTTAGTTACAGATTGTCAATAAAATTTACCTTGCAGTTGTCAATAGTTTCCCTTTCTCTCTATTTCAGTAATTTTTATTTACATTTATATTACAAATTTGCAAAAAATATCTGTCATTCACACACACACACACACACACACACGTGTGTGTGTGTGTGTTGCAAGGTTCATTGCTCCTTGATGTTTTTACTTTTCCCATTTTCTCTTACCAGGACTCCTCTGTTTCATTTGTTGTTTGGTTAAAGTGTTTTTTCAATTATTTTCCTCAGGTGTTTCACTGAGTCATATTGTTTCTGAATCTGCCAGATATCTTGGCTGGATAATGAATTCTTAGATTTAAATTCTCTCAGTATTCCACATATATTATTCCACCTTCATCTAGCTTACAGAATTGCAAATAAGAACATTTTTTTTTTAAGTTTTTTGAAAATTACTTGTTCTTTCCTGCAACTTAAAAGATTTTATCTCTTGTATTTCAGGAATTTAACCAGATGTGCTTAGGTTTTTGCGTGTGTGTATGTGTGTGTGTTTTCTTACCAGTCTTGGCTGGAGCTTGTGCCTTTTCTATCAGTTGATTCACAATCTTCTACAGTTCAGGGAAAATTCTATTATTGTTTTAGTTATAGTCCTTCCTCCATTGGTTTCTTTTTCTCTTTCTAGATCACACTGTTTCTAGAGATCATACATTTCACGAGTTGTCCTACTAAATCTGTTTATGGTCAACAGAAGGATCATAGACAAATATTTATAATACAAGAGGATATCTGGTATTTTACAAGAAAGGCACAAACATGTGCTCTTCTGTTTGAAAGCAAGGAGTACTAACTGATACTGTTGGAGTGTACTTTTATGATGTTCTGCTTTTTAGATATAGTTTCTGGGTAAAAAAGTACTCCCAGTACTCAGGATTTGGCATCATCTCCATTATGCCATGTTTCTAACTTAAAATTTTTGCCCTCTGTTTACTTTATTATTTTATTTAATTTATTTTTTTGTCCTGTGTATATTTTAAAGCATACCTTGGCATAGTCTCAAAATTACAAACTGTAAACTTAACCATCACAAATATTTTTGTGCCTGAAGTACTTACTACACTTATAATAATAAATATTCCTTTGGGTATTCAAGAACTAATCTTAAATATGTTAGAGGGTTTCCTCTAATGCTATGCTTAGCAAATTAGATGTTAAAACCCTGTTTTAAAAATCTGCATATGTGTCTTGCTATTTTTAATTATATAATAAAAATTTTTAAATATTAAGGAAAATTTAATTTAGTTCACCTACACTTAAAAATAAATATATGACTTATTCTGTGTTCTTTTTTGGAGAGGGACAGGATGCCACAAATGCAATAAAAGGAGGAGAATTAAATGCCTCTAAAATGGTAGAAAATTGCAGTTTAACCCTTCATAGATTAAGAGCAAAATTGATAAGACTCTTTCTTTTTACTATTATCCCAACAGTTTTACTTATTTAACTAAAGTACTCTAACTACAAACGTCTTATCTCACCTCACCAAGATGCAAATGAGACTGTATTGATAGCTCAGATTCAAAACAATTTCCCTTAAAATTACGATTTGGGCAGTGGGATTTCTTTCCAGGCTTTCTTCTTTGTTATTATTTAGACATATGTAATATTTACCCTTAAATCTCTGGATGCAGAGACTTTATTTATTTGTAGATTGGCATGGCACTAGAATTATATTCTTATAAAAGTGTCATGTGGGTTTCAAACATAGTTGAGAAACATCTTATCGTCTTGCTAGATAAAATAATTTTTTCTTGACAAATACTGTATGCTGTCACTTATATATGGAATCTGAAAAAGCCAAACTCATAGAGAGTAGAATGGTGGTTACCTGGGGCTGGGGGAAATAGGGAAATGTTCTAACTTCCAGTTAGAAGATGACTAATTTCTGGAGATCTATTGCACTGCCTTGTGATTATAGTTAACAATTGTGCATTATACTTTGAAAGTTAAGAGCAGAGTTTGAATATTCTTACCACAACAAAAGAAATGGTAATTATGTGAAGTGATGGAGATGTAAACTAATGGTACGATGCTAATCATTTTGCAATATTTAAGTGTATCAAATCAACACATTGTGTACCTTAAACTTACACCATGTTATATCTCAATAAAGCTGGAAAAATAATTGTTTGTCTAAAAGGATAATTGTTTACTTAAAATGTTGAAATCTTTTGGACTTGAGATACTGTTGTGATTGAGTTCTATTACTTAGATATTAGGTTGATGAAACCTAAGTAATTAATCAAAAAGTAATTATGAAGGTCCACAATTCACAGAAGTGATAAGCTGGTAGGTATTCAGCTCCTTGGTTGAAGTTTAAGCAACTTGAAGAAATACCTTCTGCTTTGGTATTTTCCCATGTTAGTGGAGACTGATACATTTGCTGGGTGATAAGGATGGTCTCTGGACCTAGAAAGACACAAATTTCCCTCTTTTATTAATAAATCTTCCCCCAGAGGATCCAGGACCCCATTCAATGCTATATCTTTCGTGTCATACCTTTCTCTATTCACTCAGTTCTCAATGAAGGCAACATTTCCCTTTCCAAGCATGGAGGCCAGATTTTTTTAAAAACAATTTTATAAAATAAGTAATTTTAGCCTTCCAATAATATTATTGATACAGCTGAAAACTAATATTCTGTTTCTTCATTTGTCCCACCCTCCTCAACCCATTATACTCAGTCTTTTGCCTCCACCTCCCCACTGAAATTGCTCTGTCAAAGGTCCCCGAAGTTCTGACCAATCCAATTTAAAGTTTTCTTCCTTGACCTCTCTGTGGCATTTGATAGCCATTGACTGCTCCTTGTAGCTCCTTTCTATAGACTTCAGTGATGCATTAATTCACCTGACATCCAGCTATTATTTATTGAGCGCCCATAAATGTCAGGCAGAATGTTAGGCATTGATGATATTTCAATGGGCAAGACATGCATTTTTCCCCCACGCAGATGTTTTACTCATTTAATACAGTGCACATTATCACACAATATTTATTACACAAGATCTAGTATTAGACTTCACTTTGAGACCTGGCTCTGCTACTTACAATTGCGTAAACATGGGCAAATTTCTTAACATTCCTCACCTTTAAAATGGGTGCAATTAAAAATATCCACTTGATAGGAATTTTTTAAATGTTAAAGTAATATACAAAAATGTTTGGCACACTGCTTGGTACTAATATCTCCATTCTTACTGGAACTACCTAATTCAATCAATATAACCTTATAGAGACACTGCAGCATCTCTTTGACTGCTATCTTTGACTCTGGTCTTGTCACACTTAAGTCCAACTTCTGCATTGCTGATTAATTAGCAGCTCATCCCACCACCCCTGCTCCACAGCCATTATACACTTACTACTTGCTCTTCCCTGATTCTGCTGGGCTCTTTCACCTCCCTGCTTCATTCATATTTCATTACTGTCCATCTGTTAGAGTGCTCCTTCCTTCCTTGTTGGCTTTTTGAACACCTACTTTTTCTTAATATTATCTTTCAAACTTTATCTCCCTGAGGAGAAAGTCAGACATTCTTTTTCCCATACTGTCATAGCTCCTGTATGCCTCTGTTATAGCCCAATCATCTGTAATTTAATTATCTGTGGGGGCCCATGAGAGAAAAGTTGTCTTGGTAGCTTTTGATGTGACACAACTGTAGCTTTAAAATTGATTCTAGATGAATGTTTAGTTTCTATGAATGAATACTTAGTCTCCATGTGCTGAGCATTATGCTAGTGATAGGTATGCAGACATATATGCCCTCAAGAGGTGCACAGTGTGAAGTTGGATAAGGGACAAAAGATTCATTCACTATTTCATTTTCAGTTAAAGGATGTCAGAATTTAAGCTATTCATTTTTTTGAAGGGATGAATTAATAGTAATTTAAAATTCCTTTAATTTACCTGCTAATGAAAGCAGTTTTATTGTAAGTTTTGCCTCTTTAAGAAATGTATTTTTATATACCCAAATGTCAAGCTTCTTGTGATAAGAGCAGATGAGCATTGTTTCTATGTTTCAGGTGATTTACTGGAAGTAGGGTGTTTGCATCAATTATAAGTGGAATCTTGGGAGTGAGACTGAGCTAAACTACTTTCTCTGTGCTTTCTAAATTTTGAGATGTTTAAAGTGCAAGTCTTGGGTATTGATTCATAGCATATTTGCAGAAGTTGAAGTGATCATTCCCTAGTTCTAATTTTTCAAGCTCTAAGAATTTTTTTATTTTCTCAGCTTGCACAGTTTAACAATTGTGAGACCAAAAATATTTATTAGTTAATTGAATACTGTGGTGTATATAGAATTGCCATGTATGGTATTTGCATATAATATTAAAAATAATTTAGTTTTTCTTTATTGATACAAGTCACTTTAGCACCCTGGTAGGCTTTAGCATTATCATTTGAGACTTAATAACCATTGTATCTTAGGTACAGAAGTGCTTTTTAAAGCAACAAGGATTGATAGACTGCTGTACTCACAAGTAGTTTTAATTTTGTTGCCTCTGGTGAATTTACTTACTTGTTATTTTCTGTATGATTCTTTGGGATTATGATATTTGGAAATAGGACATAAGCTTACTGTATTATATCTGTGTTCTTAATAACTGCGAGGGCATTTTTAATGTTATGAAAAATGCAAGTTAGAAGAAATTCTCTTTTTCTCATCTGTGCATAAAGACCCTAAGTCCTTTAAGACACAACTCTGCAAAGTGTAGAAGCAATCCATGGAATATTTTCAGTGGCACGTGGAATTTTGTTGTTCAGCAAATATAGTCAGATTATAGGAATTTTTATTTATTCTGAACTTAGTTTTTAATAAGAATTTCATAATTAAAAATTAATAGCAGCAAATAATACTGCCATTGAAGGGACATAAGTTTAATTTGTATGTATTAGAAATTTTTAGTTACAGTAGAGTGATGGTGATGTAAGGATTTTGTATAGAAAGACGTTTTAGTGAAGGGCTTTTCAGACAGCTAGTAATTAAACCAGGAGAGAATGGTTTATAATCCAAGAGAGAAGAGCAATTTAGGAGGAAGAGTTGATGAACACTATAAAACTAAAGGAAAAAAAAAAGTTAAGTAATATGACAAAACAGGATATATTGGTGTAAATAATTACAAAAGCAGTTTTAATGGAGCAGTTGGAGCCAAATTGCAGTGGATATCATCTATCTTGTTTTCTCTCTTTCACACCAGGGAACTAGTTAGAAAACTGCTATTATAATCAATTCTGCTGGCATTATTGTTAGTGAATGCAACATATGTTGAAGTTCAATCTTGTAACATTACAATGTGAGATGAGTAGTGATGTTTTTATCCTAGTAGGTGACTTTCTCAGCTTCTCTTGAACATCAGATCTATGAAACTAAAATTAATGTGAAATGCTTCTTAATAACGGGACTGATTTTCACTTAAATTTTCTACTTCTCATTTCACATGGATTTTAAGAACTTCTTTGTCAAACTAACTTCTTAACTTGGCTTCCACAATATTTAGACTCTATGGTAAGTTCTCAAAAAATATTTGATGTGTTTGGATTCTATTTTAAAACAATATTATTGACTCTGTTTTATCCCCTCACTTCTGGATGGGGAGAACTCGTAGGGAATAATAAAGTAGGAGCAGCAAACTAAGCCATAGACAGCCCAGACTACTTTGCATTCTAACAGGACACTAACAAAGTGACCTGTCTTTTCCTGTCTGATTTTCAGGACCTCCTTATAAGATGAGATAGATAATGAAATAAAATATGAATATGTAAACTACATGTACTGATTTCAGCCAAAGTCAGAGAAGCACTAGGGTGACTCTACATAGAAGCTTTCTTTAGGATACAGACTCAACTCTTTTTATCTGTGCTGTACTCTTCCTCAAGGGTGGATCTAACTAGATTATGTGTGATTCTGCTTCTAATTACTATATAATGCATTGTGTGTGTGTGTGTGTGTCTGTGTGTGTCTGTTTATTTATTTATTTATTTATTATTATAACCATTATTATAAGGTAGATTTCCTTTTGCCATAGCATCTTGGAATAAGTATGAACCGAGAAAACTTAAAGACTTTTAACTCTGTCTGGTCAGATTCCTACTCTACTTTTGTCTGCTCTCATTTTTGTGAGTGAAAGAGTGAATGCAAATCATTCCACAGTTTTAATTCCTTGTTTTGTCTCTCACTTCCTGGGGTCTAGCTGACCTGCATGATTTTCTCAGAGATTACTAATTTAAGCACTTCTGTTTATGCAAGATAACCTGATGCCTTTCTCTGCTCATGTACCATAGATTCCCTCTCTGGTTATATTTCCTACTTAACAAGTGAATTGTGATAAGTAAAATAGTAATATTGAATGGACATAATAAACAACTTTATAATAGCCTCTTAAAATTCTTTAATGATGAGGGAAATTGTTAAGGAAAATATATTATTCATGATAATTACAGCAAATGGAGTATAGTATTGAAAAGAAAAGAGAACAGCTAGATTAGCAGCATTTAAAAACTTCATGCTGCAGGGTTTGAGGGGAGGGAGGAATGAATAGGTGGCACACAGAGGATTTTTAGGGCAGCAAAACTATTCTGTATGATACTATAATGGTGGGCACATGTTACTATACATTTGTCAAAACTCAAGTATATACAACACGAAGAATGAACCCTAATGTAAACTATGAACTTTGGGTGATAATGTTATGTCAGTGTAGGTTCATTGATTGTAACAAATGTACCACTGTAGTGCACAATATCAATAGTTGCCAGGGGAGGGGGTTATGTGTGTGGGGGGCAGGGGGTACATGGAAAATATCTTTATATTCTGCTCAGTTTTGCTATGAATCTAAAATTGCACTAATAAAGTCTATTTTAAAACAACAACAAAAAAGTTGATGCTCATTAACATCTTAGAAGCGTCCAGAAAATGAACGGAAATTTACTTTCTTTAACTCAAAATGAATGACTTAACCTATTTGGGAAATTTGTGTACCCAAGGGAAATACCTCTCTTGCTTCTCTCACTAGCTGCCTCTTCTGGTAAGCATTAAAAAAGCTGTGAATTCAATTATTTTTATTATACTTTATTAACATTTGCTTCCATTTACCTCTAGGTTTGAAGTTTGAGGAAATTCAAGAAAGATTTGGTGAGGAGTTCTTTAATATATGCTTTGATGAGAATGAGAGAGTCCTTCGAGCTGTAGGTGGCACATTGCAGGACTTTTTTAATGGCTTTGATGCTTTGTTGGAACACATTAGAACTTCTTTTGGAAAACAGGCCACTCTGGAGTCACCATCATTCCTATGCAAAGAGCTCCCTGAAGGTAATCTTATGCTCCACTACTTCCACCCTCACCACATTGTGGGGTTTGCAATGCTTGGAATGATTAAGGCTGCAGGAAAGAAAATCTATCAGCTGGATGTAGAAGTGGACCAGGTTGCAAATGAGAAACTGTGCTCTGATGGTTCAAACCCAGGCAATTGTAGTGGTCTTACTTTCCTTATCAAACAATGTGAAAATACTAGTATCACGAAGAACCTTCCACAGGGAACCTCCCAAGTTCCTGCGGACCTCAGAATTAGCATCAACACCTTCTGCAGAGCCTTCCCTTTCCATTTGATGTTTGACCCCCACATGACAGTCCTTCAGCTGGGGGAAGGCCTAAGGAAGCAGCTGCGATGTGACACTCACAAAGTGCTCAGGTTTGAGGACTGCTTCGAGATTGTTTCTCCAAAGGTTAATGCCACCTTCGAAAGGGTTCTGCTGCGACTGTCCACGCCATTTGTGATTAGGACCAAGCCTGAGGCTTCTGGCACTGAGAATAAAGACAAGGTAAGTGGCTATGGACTTGATATGGGTGATGGGAACTAGGAGATTTACATAATTATTTTAGTAAATTACATGATGGCAGTACTTGTCATTATTTAGGCAAGATAACCTAGAGTGTCATTTAGAAAATTACTTGTCCCTGGATATATGTAAAAAGATTTGGCCTTATTCCCAGCCATTTTGCATAGTGTCTGCCTCTTTCATTAATTTATTTCATCATATAAAAAGAAAACATTTATTAATACTACCCATAGTAATTACAAAAATGATAAGACTCACTAAAAACTGGATACTGTAAACCCATGACTATTTCCAATGTTTGAACTCAAACTATGAGAGAAATAGTAAGACTGATTTCAACATTGTGGGGATCGCTTGCCTTATTCTTAAATATTGCATAAATATAGGTAAAAAGCTAGCTACATTTTGAATATGTTATGTTTTAAATTTCATAATCTAGGAACATCTGGTTTACATCCTATTACTTTCTTAATATGCAGAATAATGTATCAAGTGACTATCTCAAGACTTCTCTTCTAATTAAATTTTAGTATTGAAAAAGAGACATTTCTTTAGAACATGTTCACTTCTTGAGAGAAGACACTGGAATTATTCTTTTAAATTTAGGGAATATTAAAGCTATTGGTTTTGATTTATAGAAGTACAATATTTGGCTAGAAGTGTTTGAAGCATTTTTGGCCTTAGAATTGAAGTTAGTATTATTGAAAATGTGCCTGAAGTAGAATATATTATTACCAATGTTGATTGCTTTATATATTTTGTAGATTTGACAACAATTAATTCAATTTAAAGTTACTGCTTCAGATTTTTCCCCCTATATTTCATCTTGTATGTCTATTTAATTTGTATACCACAGTAAGAAATAGACACAGTGAAATGATGACTCAGATGTCAAGGCCCCCTGCCAGTTCCAATAATAAGGAACTGTGCTCATTGAGAAGATGCAATTATAATTTAAACATGTTAGTGGCAGTTTAAAAATAAAGCAATAGGCAGGATTTTTAGTTAGAATAGGGATGGAAATCCTCTCATTCTCTGTGCATTTCTGCTTATTCACCTGGGTTTGCCAGAATGGGACATTTGGGAGGCTACAGTTTAGCCCAAATAAAATTATAATCAATAAAGTAAAGTTATGGCATGGAATCTTAACCAGATGAGTAATATTTATGAATTGTTATGTTCCAAATTCCAAATTTATAGTTTCCTAAAACATGGAAAGAAGAAAATCAGGGTTAAAAATTATGATCCTGTTGATAAATTTGACCTTGATATTCATTATTTTTCCCATAATTGCTGGTCTTATTAATAACTCCATGTTATCTGAAGTTTCTAATTTTGTATTGGGCTTTGATAAGAAAGTTCTAATTTTCAATAATGTAAGATATTTATTCTTTAGTCTACAGTGAAGGCTTTCATTTTAATTTAACTATTTTAGCTCTGCACTTAATACCAATGGACTACCACCCCTGCCATCAAAAAGAAAAACAACAAAAACAAGAGCTAATCATACAGCTGAATGATGGTAAATCATTTGCAGAGTGAACTGTAATGCTTTTGCTAAACCATGATCTTTGTCATTTTGTGTTGTCAGTAGTGTTAACTATATAACTAGAGGTAGAACACTCTTGTAAGCAATTTGGTGAGGTAGCCATCATCCTAGTTTCAAAGAATTTACATCTTGATTCTGCAGTAATGAGTTATAAAGACATAAGTGTTTGTTACCAGAAGCAAAAATATCACTGAGAGGCATCTGATGCATTTTCAAAGAGAGGCAAAGGGGAATCTGAGTTTTCAACCATGAAAAGCTCATCCTTTTATCAATACTAAGTTAGAATAATTCTCTAACAAATTAGGCTGCCTACCTCGGAAAGTTATTTGTGAAGATTAAATGACACAATCCATGTAAAATTCTTATTATATCTTTGTTGAATAAATGTTCATTATTGTTACTTCTACCACTATTATTATTATTATTGTTCCTTTCCCCTTGTCACATTCCTCCTATCCTCTCTTCTTGCCTTATGGAAGTTAGTACCGGAAATCAGTAGGTTGAATAATTTTAGAGAAATATCAACTCTACCTAACATCTTCACAAAATACGACTTGGGTTTGTCTTCTTAATAATGACTAGAAGACCATTTGTCACAAATCCTGTAGGAGCTTTGTTTGAATCTGCTTTTTTATTTATAGGCTATCATTGTTTTAAAACCCCTAGTCTCTTTTTCAAATTCACTAAAGTTTGGAATCAAGTTTTTATTACCTGTGTCTATTAATATATTTTATGTTCACTTGTTACAGCACTTTGTTGTGTCAGTGGCTTCCAAAATAAAATGCACTGGTTAGCTTAGGCAAAACCTGAAACAGCAATGGATTTGAGAATCAATAAATGAGTTCCTTTAACATTTTTTTTTCCTTAGTAGCAATGTTTCAAAGAACATTGTGGAAGGAGTCCAGCATTTGAAATACATCATCCCTATGATACAGCAATGGCATGCTATTCATCTTCACTTTTGTTCTCAAGGTTAGAACTTAGGAAAAGCATAATAACAACAACACATTTC
This sequence comes from Globicephala melas, assembly GCF_963455315.2. Classification (NCBI taxonomy): domain Eukaryota; kingdom Metazoa; phylum Chordata; class Mammalia; order Artiodactyla; family Delphinidae; genus Globicephala; species Globicephala melas. Next base: position 82,751,374 of record NC_083321.1, read on the forward strand.
TTTTTCGATCCCCAGAAATATCATCACATTTTGCCTTATTAATTAGAAGCTGCAAAACAAATATCAGGAGATAATTTTAAAAGACTAAAGGAAGAATTAACCTCTGATTTTCTGTGGTCAAATCAGTTTCCAAAATGCTCCTTTATCTTTTCTAGACATGTGCCCATTATTTTTCTGACATGGTGATTGAAAAGTTTAAAATATATTTATTAATCTTACCAATCCATGATGACGCTGTTGAGAGACAAATTTCATCCAGTTGTTAAGAATACATTATTTGACTTCAACTTAAAATTAATTTAATTTGGGAAAATGTGAGCATTCCTTCTCTGTTCAGATCATAATATTCTATTAGAGAATTTCAAACACTGAACAATATTTTAGTGATGGACAAAATGACACTAGGACTTTTTCTATAAATGAGCACTATAGAACATAGATGTACAATAACTTCGATCAAAATTATCTGGAGTTTTCATTGCTCTTATAATTATAAATGAGATATTTAATTTTAATTTTTAATGTTTATTTTCTCTAGAATTTCTCCCTGACCATAAACTACCTTTTAAAGTGGGTTAGACAAATTTAGATTTTTTTAAATTGAAGTATAGTTGATTTACAGTATTATATTGGTTTTAGGTGTACAGCATAGTGATTCAGTATTTTTACGATTATATGCCATTAAAAGTTATTACAAGGTAATGACTATAATTCCCTGTGCTATAAAATATATCCTTGGTGCTTATCTATTTTATACATAGTAGTTTGTATCTCTTAATCCCGTACCCCCAATTTGCCACTCCTCTTTCCCTCTCCCATTTGGTAACCACTAGTTTCTTTTCCTTCTGTGTGAGTCTATTTTCATTTGCATATACATTTGTTTGTAGTATTTTTTAGACTCCACATATAAGAGTTATGTAGTATTTGTCTTTCTTTGTCTGACTTATTTCACTAAGCATAATATTCTCTAGGTCCATCCACATTGCTGCAAATGACAGAATTTTCTTTTATTTTTAAATGGCTGAGTAGTATTCCACTGTATATATCTTCTTTATCCATTCTTCTATTCATGGGCACTTGAGCTGCTTCCATACCTTAGCTATTGTAAATTGTGCTGCTATGAACATTGGGGTGCATGTATCTGTTCAAATTAGTGTTTTCATTTTTATATACTTAGGAGTGGAATTGTGGATCATATGATAATTCTACTTTTAGTTTTTTGAGCAACCTCCAGACTGTTTTCCATAGTGGTTGCACCAATTTACATTACCACCAATGGTTTACAATGGTTCCCTTTTCTCCACATCCTCTCCAAAATTTGTTATTTGTAGACTTTTTGATGATAGCCATTCTGATAGGTGTGAGGTGATATCTTGCTGTCGTTTTGATTTGCATTTCTCTAATAAGTAGTGACATTGAGCATCTGTTCATGTTCCATTGGCCAGCTGTATGTCTTCTCAGAAAAAATGTCTTTTCAGGTTTTCTGCCCAGTTTTTCATTGGGCTGCTTGTTTTTTAGATACTGAGATGTATGAGCTGTCTATATATTTTAGATATTAACCCCTTGATGGTCGTATAATTTGCAAATATTTCCTCTAATTCCGTAGGTCGTATTTTCATTTTGTTGATGGTTTCCTTTGCTGTACAAAAAATTTTAAGTTTTATTAGGTCCCATTTGTTTATTTTTGCTTTTATTTCTTTGGTCTTAGGGAACAGATACAGAAAAATACTGCTCGATTTATGTCAGTGTTCTGCCTATGTTTTCTTCTAGGAGTTTTATGGTTTCCAGTCTCACATTTAGGTCTTTAATTCATTTTTGGAGTTTATTTTTGTATATGGTATGAGGAAATGTTCTAAAGTCATTGTTTTACATGTTTTTTCAACACCAACTTGTTGAAGAGTCTGTCTTTTCTCCATTGTATATTCTTACCTCCTTTGTCATAGATTGATTGACTGTCATAGTGTGGGTTTATTTCTGGGCTCTCTATTCTATTCAGTTGATCTATGTGTCTGTTTTTGTGCTAGTAGTATGCTGTTTTGACTACTGTAGCTTTGTAGTATAATCTGAAGCCTGGGAGGGTGATATCTCCAGGTCTGTTCTTTATTTCTAAAGATTGCCTTGGCAATTTGGGGTCTTTTTTGGTTCCACATGAATTTTAGAATCATTTGTTCTAATTCTGTGAAAATATCATAGGTATTTTGTTAGGGATTATGTTAAATCTGTAGATTGCTTTGGGTAGTATGGCCATTTTAACAATATTAATTCTTCTAATCCAAGAGCATGGGATATCGTTCCACTTCTTTGTATCATCTTCAGTTTCCTTCATTAATGTTTAATAGTTTTCAGACTATAAGTTGTTCAGCTCCTTGGTTAAGTTTATTCCTAGCTATTTTATTCTTTTTGCTGCAATTTTAAGTGGGATTTTTTTTTTTTAACTTTCTCTTTCTGATCTTTCATTGTTAGTGTATATAATGGAACAGATTTCGATATGTTGCTCTTGTATCCTGTAACTTTGCTGAGTTTATTAGTTCTAATAGTTTTTAGATGGAGTCTTAAGGGTGTTCTATGTAAAGAATCATATCATATGCAAATAGGGACAGTTTTAATTTTTTACCTTCTAATTTGCATTCCTTTTATTTATTTTCCTTGTCTGATTGTGTCACTAGGACTTCTGATACTGTGTTAAATAGAAGTGGTCAGAGTGGGCATCCTTGTCTTTTTCCTGAATTGTTCCCATAGGTTTTGAAGTGTTGTGTTTCCATTGTCCTTTGTCTTGAGCTATCTTTTTACTTCCTCTTAGATTTCTTCATTGACCTAGTAGCTTTTTAGTTACATGTTGTTTAATCTCTACATGTTTGTGTTTTTCCCATTTTTCTTCCTGTAGTTGATTTCTAGTTTCATACCTTTATGGTCAGAAAAAATTACTTGATATAATTTCTATTCTTAAATTTGTTGAGACTGGTTTTGTGGCCTAGCCTGTGATCTATCCTGGAGAACATTCCATGTTCACTTGAAAAGAGTGTGTATTCTGCTGTTTTTGGATGTAATGTCCTATAGTTATAGAGTCCAAATGGCCTAGTGTGTCATTTAAGAACACTTTTTCCTTATTGATTTTCCATCTAGATGATCTGTCTATTGATGTCAGGGGGGTGTTAAGGTGCCCTACTCTTATTGTATTATTGTCAATTTCTCCTTTTTATGACTGTTAGTATTTGCTTTCTATATTTAGGTGTTCCTGTATTGGGTGCATATATGTTAATGAGTGTAATATCCTCTTCTTGCATCAATCCCATTATCATTATATAATGCACTTCTTTGTCTTTTATTATAGCCCTTGTTTTAAGTCTATTTTATCTGATATGAGTATTGCCATCCCTGCTTCCTTGTCATTTCCATTTACATGAAATAACTTTTTCCATCCCTTCACTTCCAGTTCACTGTGTGTCTTTCACCCTGAAGTGTCTATTGTAGGCAGTATATTGAAGAATCTCGTTTTCAATCCAGTCAGCCACCCTGTGTCTTTTGAATGGAGGTTTTAGACCATTGATACATAAAGTAGTTGTTGATAGTATGTAATTATTGCTATTTTATTACTTGTTTTTTGGTTGTTTTTGTAGTTCTTCCTTGTTCATTTCTTCTGTTTGTTTCTTCCCTTGTTGTTTGATGATTTTTTTTTAGTAACATGCTTGTGTTTCTTTTTGATTTTGGTATATGTAATTGTAGGTTTTTAATTTGTTGTTATCATGAGATTCACATATATTAACCAATAATTATATTTACTTGTTTTAAACTGGTAGTCATTTAAGCTCAAACACATTTTTAAAAATCTACATTTTTTTATTCCCTTCCCCCAATTTTGTGTTTTTTATGTCACATTTTACACCTTCATGCTTATCCCTTAACTGCTTATTGTAGTTATAGTTGCTTTTACAATTTTTTGTCTTTTAATCTAAATACTGGCTTATTTAAGTGGTTGATCTTCAATCTGTACAGTATATTTGTCTTTCCTAGTGGAAATCCCTTTCCTATAGATTCTTTCTTTTCCATTTAGGGAATACCCTTCAACTTTTTTTTAAGGTAAGTTTAGTATTGATGAATTCTTTTAGTTTTTGCTTTTATATGAAGTTTTTTTTTTTTTTTCAATTTCTCCAATTCTAAATGATAATCTTGCTGGGTAGAGTATCCCAGGTTGCAGATTTTTCCCTTTCAGGACTTTGAATATATCCTGCTACACCTTATGGTCTTTAAAATTTATGCAGAGAAATTAGCTGATAGACTTATGAGGGTTTCATTGTATATAATTCTTTGTTTTTCTCTTGCTGTCTTTGGAATTCTCTATCTTTAACTTTTGCTATTTTAATTATGATATGTCTTGGTGTAGATCTCTTTGGGTTCAGCATGTTTGGAACTCTCTGTGATTCCTGTATCTGGATGTCTGTTTCCTTCTTTAGGTTTGGGAAGTTTTCAGCCATAATTTCTTCAAATACATTTTCAATCCCCTTCTCCCTCTTTTCCTTTTCTGGACACCTGTAATGCAAATTTTGGAATGCTTAATGTTATTTTAAAGTTCTCTTAAATTGATTTTTTTTTTTTGGATTAGTTTTTCTCTCTGCTGTTCTCATTGGGTGATTTCTATTATTCTATTTTCCAGATCACTTATGTGTTCTTCTGTATCAATTAGTCTGCTACTCATTCTTGTAGTGTGTTTTTTATTTCAGCTATTGAATTATTCATTTCTGATTGGGTCTTTTTATATTTCCTAGTTCCTTGTTTAGAAAATTTCTTCTCCTTAATACAGTTAACATTTTTATTACCAATGTTTTGAATTTTTTATCTGGTGAATTGTTTATTTCTGTTTCATTATTTATTTTTTCAATGGTTTTCTCTTGCTCTTTCAATTGAGAGTAGTTCCTCTGCCTTTTCATTTTAGTTAACTTTCTCTACTTCTATGAATTTAGTTGAAACAGTTACCTATTTCAGTCTTGAAGGGATTTAGGGATTTTCTTATGTGGAATCATCTCTATGCAGACTATGTGTGCCCAAGGCCTTTGATGGGAGGGCTGGACTTGACATGGACAACAATTACGTCTTTCCTCAGTGTGTGCTGGTAACTATCGCCTTGACAGTGGATGGGGATCCAGGTAGAGGGGCTAGAGCCAGCACTGGACATGAGATGGGACTTCTTCTCTGCTCAGTGGCCATCACTGCCCTGTCAGAGGTGGGGGTCTGATCTCCAGTTCCTGGAGCAGAAGCCCTGAGGGTTGACCTTGAGCTGGCTCTGTTCCTTTTAAGTGTGTATTTTTTCCCTCTCTCTGCCCAGGGACTTTTGCCTCAGAGGAGCCGAAGTAGTAGGTTCCGGGGGCAGAGGTCTGATGCGCAGCATGTGTAGGTGTCTACAGCTCTACTGAGATGCAGCCTCAGCTGCAAGCCCCCTTTGTCACTCACAGGTGGTCATTGTCCTCTGCTTACACCACCCCCATCCTGTGTAAAGCTTCTCTCCTGGGCTGATGGGGTCCTGGGTAGATTCCTGGTGTGTGCTGGAAGGTTAGCTGTGGTTGAGTGGAGGCCATCAGATACCTGGGCTGCTTCTGAGGTGCTGCTTGAGTAAGTGCCAAAATGGCCACCTCTGCCCCACCTGAGCTCCCCCTGGGACTGGGTTGCCTCTGTGTCCCATGGTCAAGTCTTCTCTGGTCCTTCCCACCTTAGATGCAGTGCCATGGCATGGCATGGAGTAAGTGGGGCTGGGTGTTCACTTGACTCATGCTGGGGCATGCTGAGAGGCAGTTGCAGGATCCCCAGCAGCTGCCAGAGCAGACCTGTCTCTGACCTGCCTCTGGGGCTAGTCAGCATATGTTCACTTTTCAGGAGCTGAGTCCAGTCTTTTCCCTACCCTTCTATTTGTTGCAGTGGACCTCCAACTATACAAGGGGGTGTGTCTTCTCCACATAGGCCCCAGGACTGGAACGCCCAGTCTGTGGCTCTGCCTGCTCACCCCACAGGGTACTCACCTGAGTGTTTGTTCAAGTAATTGCCTTTTCCTCTGAGTCCCCTCTCAAGCGTACAGGTCCCAACCCAATTGCTATTCTTCCCTTCCTACCCAATTACATGTTTCTTGCTTACAGTCTTGGTTGAACAGGAGTCTTTCTTCTAGTTTCCAGTTAGTTTTCAGTGAGAATTGGTCCACATATATATTTACTTTAGATGTGTTTGTGGGGAGAGGTGAACTCCACATCCTCTTACTCTGTCATCTTGATCTCACTGCTTCCAAATTGAGATTCTGATGCAGATATTACTGAGGTTCATGCTGGCTTTCTTTCTTGATTTTTTTTAATGCCTGTAATGTTAAAATTACTGTAGAGTAAGTGTTATGTTACTATACAGTTACTGTATTCTGTATATATAAAGGACAGGGTAGATGATTACATGGTCAATAATATATTCCTTACAGTAATCCTCATGTTTAAAGTATACATTTTGCCATGTTTTTATTTTTGTTAGCAGGAAAGACTGCAACTCTGAACTTACAAAAGAAAGTGACCCTACTGTAGATCAGACATTATTTAGTTCTAGTGTAGGTTCTGATGAGTGGGAAATTAGCCCCTTTCATTAAAACTTGTTCAGAATCTTTCTTTAATTGTTCCTTTTATATTTAACTTAGAATCATTTTTTTTAGCTGGTAGCTTTCAGATTCAGTAAATTAAAACCTGAAGAGCTATTTTGAGTGTGTTGTCTACCTCCCAATTTTTAATGGTGCTCTCTTTATTTATATTAACATTTTTTATAAGTAAACAGTGCAATTATTTTTAGTAAATGTACATAATTGTGCAACTATCACAACAATTCAGTTTTAGAACACTTTATCACCCCAAAGTATCCTGTGCCCATTTGCAGTCAATCCCTGCTCTAACTCCCAACCCCAGGCAACCACCGGTCTACTTTCATCTCTATAAGATATCATTTCTAATAAATATATCATACAAATATGTAGTCTTTTTTTGGTCTGGCATAATGTTTTTGTTTTTTTTTCGGTACGCGGGCCTCTCACTGCTGCGGCCTCCCCCGCTGCGGAGCACAGGCTCCGAACGCGCAGGCTCAGCGGCCATGACCCATGGGCCCAGCCACTCCGCGGCACACGGGGTCCTCCCGGACCAGGGCACGAACCCGCATCCCCCGCATCAGCAGGTGGACTCTCAACCACTGCACCACCAGGGAAGCCCTGGCATAATGTTTTTGAGGTTTATTCATGTCATAGCATGTATGAACAATTTGTTCCTCTTTGGTACTGAACAGTATTCCATTGCATAGATATACAACACTTTGTTTACCCATTTATTAGTTGATAGACACTGGATTGTTTTCACATTTTGGCTATTATGAATACTGTTGCAATGCATGCAAGCGTTTTTCTTCCATACATTTACATTCTCTTGGGACAATTCCTAGGAGAGGAATTACTATGTCATATGATAAGTATATGTTTAACTTTTTAAAGAAATTTCTACACTGTTTAACAAAGAGGCTGTGCCATTTCACATTTGAACAGCAATGTATGGGGGTTTAAGTTTCTTCACATCCTCACCAACTCTTCATATTGTCACTCTTTTTGATCATAAGCATCCTATTGGGTGCTGAGTGATGGGTGTTTAATGTACATTTCCCCAATGATTAATGATGTTAAGCATCTTTTCTTGTGCTTATTAGCTAGTGGTATATTTTATTGTGGTTGTATGTCTAGTCAAATATTTTGTTAATTTTTTTTTTTTTTTTTTTTTTGTGGTACGCAGGCCTCTCACTGTTGTGGCCTCTCCCGTTGCGGAGCACAGGCTCTGGACGCATGGGCTCAGCAGCGGCGGCTTACTGGCCTAGCCACTCCGTGGCATGTGGGATCTTCCCAGACCGGGGAACAAACCCGTGTCACCTGCATTGGCAGGCAGACTCTCAACCACTGCGCCACCAGGGAAGCCCGTGCCACCAGGGAAGCCCTTTTGTTCATTTTTAATTGTGGTTTTTGTCTCCCTATTATTGAATTGTATTTTTTTTTGAGAGTGTACAATTTTATTTCATTTTATTTATTTTTTAACATCTTTATTGGAGTATAACTGCTTTACATTGTTCTGTTAGTTGCTGCTGTATAACGAAGTGATCCAGCTATACGTATACATATATACCCATATCCCCTCCGTCTGGCGTTTCCCTTCCACCCTCCCTATCCCACCCCTCTAGGTGGTCACAAAGCATGAGCTGATCTCCCTGTGCTATGTGGCTGCTTCCCACTAGCTATCTGTTTTATATTTGGTAGTGTATATATGTCAATGCCACTCTCTCACTTCGTCTCAGCTTAACCTTCCCCCTCGCCATGTCCTCAGGTACATTCTCTACATCTACATCTTTATCCCTGTCCTGCCCCTAGGTTCATCAGAACCGTTTTTTTTTTTTTTTAGATTCCATATATATGAGTTAGGATATGATATTTGTTTTTCACTTTCTGATGTACTTCACTCTGTATGACAGACTCTAGGTCCATCCACCTCACTATAAATAACTCAATTTCATTTCTTTGTATGGCTAAGTAATATTCCATTGTATATATGTGCCACATCTTCTTTATCCATTCACCTGTCGATGAACACTTACACTGCTTCCATGACCTGGCTATTGTAAATAGTGCTACAATGAACACTATGGTACATGACTCTTTTTGAATTATGGTTTTCTCAGGTTATATGCCCAGTAGTGGGATTACTGGGATGTGTGGTAGTTCTATTTTTCATTGTTTAAGGAACCTCCATATTGTTCTCCATAGTGGCTATATCAATTTACATTCCCACCAACAGTGCAAGAGTGTTCCCTTTTCTACACACCCTCTCCAGCATTTATTGTTTGTAGAGTTTTTGATGATGGCCGTTCTGACTGGTGTGAGGTGATACTTCATTGTAGTTTTCATTTGCATTTCTCTAATGATTAGTGATGTTGAACTTCCTTTAATGTGTTTGTTGGCAATCTGTATATCTTCTTTGGAGAAATGTCTATTTAGGTGTTCTGCCCATTTTTGGATTGGCTTTCTGTTTTTTTGATATTGAGCTTCACGAGTTGCTTGTAAATTTTGGAGATTAATCCTTTGTCAGTTGCTTCATTTGCAAATATTTTCTACCATTCTGAGGGTTGTCATTTTGCCTTGTTTATGGTTTCTTTTGATGTGCAAAAGTTTTGGGTCTCATAGGTCCCATTTGTTTATTTTTGTTTCCATTTCTCTAGGAGGTGGGTCAAAAAGCGTCTTGCTGTGATTTATGTGAAACAGTGTTCTGCCTATGTTTTCCTCTAAGAGTTTGATAGTTTCTGGCCTTACATTTAGGTCTTTAATCCTTTTTTTTTTTTTTTTGTGGTACATGGGACTGTCACAGTTGTGGCCTCTCTCGTTGCAGAGCACAGTCTCTGGACATGCAGGCTCAGTGGCCATGGCTTACAGGCCCAGCCCCTCCATGGCATGTGGGATCTTCCTGGACCGGGGAATGAATCTGTGTCCCCTGCATTGGCAGGTGGACTCTCAACCACTGTGCCACCAGGGAAGCCCTTTCATCCATTTTGAGTTTATTTTTGTGTATGGTGTTAGGGAGTGTCCCAATTTCATTCTTTTGCATGTAGCTGTCCAGTTTTCCCTTCACCACTTATTGAAGAGGCTGTCTTTTCTCCTTTGTATATTCTTGCCTCCTTTATCAAAGATAAGGTGACCATATGTGCATGCATTTATCTCTGGGCTTACTATCCTCTTCAATTGATCTATATTTTCTGTTTTTGTGCCAGTACCATACTGTCTTCATTATTGTAGATTTGTAGTATAGTCTGAAGTCAGGGAGCCTGGTTCCTCCAGCTCCGTTTTTCTTTCTCAACATTGCTTTGACTATTCAGGGTCTTTTGTGCTTCCATACAAATTATGAAATTTTTTGTTCTAGTACTGTGAATAATACCATTGGTAGTTTGATAGGGCTTGCATTGAATCTGTAGATTGTTTTGGGTAGTATAGTTATTTTCACAATGTTGATTCTTGCAATCCAAGAACATGGTATATCTCTCAATATGTTTGTATCATCTTTAATTTCTTTCATCAGTGTCTTATAGTTTTCTGCATACAGGTCTTTTGTCTCTTTAGGTAATTTTATCCCTAGGTATTATATTCATTTTGTTGCAATGGTAAATGGGAGTGTTTCCTTAATTTCTCTTTCAGATTTTTCATCATTAGTGTATAGAAATGCAAGAGATTTCTGTGCATTAATTTTGTATCTTGCTACTTTTCCAAATTCATTGATTAGCCCTAGTAGTTTTCTGGTAGCCTCTTTATGATTCTGTATGTAAAGTGTCATGTTATCTGCAAACAATGACAGTTATACTTCTTCTTTTCCGATTTGGATTCCTTTTTTTTCTTTTTATTCTCTGATTGACATGACTAAAACGTCCAAAACTATGTTGAATAATAGTGGTGAGAGTGGGCAGTCTTGTATTGTTCCTGACCTTAGTGGAAATGTTTTCAGTTTTTCACCATTGAGAACCATGTTGGCTGTGGGTTTGTCATATATGGCCTTTATTATGTTGAGGTAAGTTCCCTCTATGCCTACTTTCTGGAGGGTTTTTTTTTATCATAAATGGGTGTTTAATTTTGTTGAAAGCTTTTTCTTCATCTATTGAGCTTATAGTATGTTTTTTATCCTTCAGTTTGCTAATGTGTTGTATCCCATTGATTGATTTGCGTATATTGAAGAATCTTTGCATTGCTGGGATAAACCCCACTTGATCATGGTGTATGATCCTTTTAATGTGCTGTTGGATTCTGCCTGCTAGTATTCTGTTGAAGATTTTTGTTTCTGTGTTCATCAGTGATATTGCCCTGTAGTTTTCTTTTTTTTATGACATCTTTGTCTGGTTTGGTATCAGGGTGACGGTGGCATCATAGGATGAGTTTGGAAGTGTTCCTCCTTCTGCTATATTTTGCAAGAGTTTGAGAAGGATAGGTGTTCACTCTTCTCTAAATGTTTGATAGAATTTGCCTGTGATGCCATCTGGTCCTGGGCTTTTGTTTGTTGGAAGATTTTTAATCACAGTCTCAATTTCAGTGCTTGTGATTGGTCTTTTTATATTTTCTACTTCTTCCTGGTTCACTCTCAGAATGTTGTAACTTTCTAAGAATTTGTCCATTTCTTCCAGGTTGTCCATTTTATTGCCATATAGTTGCTTGTAGTAATCTCTCACAACCCTTTGTATTTCTGCAGTGTAAGTTGTTACTTCTCCCTTTTCATTTCTACTACTGTTGATTTGAGTCTTTTCCCTTTTTTTCTTGATGAGTCTGGCAAATGGTTTATTAATTTTGTTTATCTTCTCAAATAACCAGCTTTTAGTTTTATTGATCTTCACTATTGTTTCCTTCATTACTTTTTCATTTATTTCTGACCTGATCTTTATGATTTCTTTCCTTCTTCTAACTTTGGGTTTTTTTGTTGCCATTTCTCTAATGGCTTTATGTGTAAGGTTAGGTTGTTTATTTGAGGTGTTTCCTGTTTCTAAAGGTAGGATTGTATTGCCATAAACTTCCCTCTTAGAACTGCTTTTGCTCCATCCCATAGGTTTTAGGTTGTCGTGTTTTGATTATCATTTGCTTCTAGGTATTTTTTCATTTACTCTTTGTTTTCTTCAGTGATCTATTGGTTATTTAGTAGCATATTGTTTAGGCTCCATGCTTTGTATTTTTTACAGATTTTTTCCTGTAATTGATATATAGTGTCATTGCGTTGTGGTCGGAAAAGATACTTGATACGATTTCAAGTTTCTAAAATTTACCAAGACATGATTTGTGACCCAAGATATGATTTATCCTGGAGGATGTTTCATGAGGACTTGAGAGGAGAGTGTATTCTGTTGTTTTTGGTTGGAATGTCCTGTAAATATCAATTAAGTCCATCTTGTTTAATGTGTTATTTAAAGCTTGTGTTTTCGTATTTAGTTTCATTTTGGATGATCTGTCCATTGCTGAAAGTGGGTTATTAAAGTCTCCTACTATGATTGTGTTACTGTCGATTTCCCCTTTATGGTTGTTAGCATTTGTCTTATGTACTGAGGGGCTCCTATGTTGGGTGCATAAGTATTTACAATTATTATATCTTCTTCCTGCATTGATCCATTGATCACTATATAGTGTCCTTCTTTGTCTCTTTTAATAGTCTTTAATGTCTATTTTGTCTGATATGAGAATGGCTGCTCCAGATTTCCTTTGATTTCCATTTGCATGGAATATCTTTTTCCAACCCCTCACTTTCAATCTATATGTGTCCCTAGGTCTGAATTGGGTCTCTTGTAGACAGCGTATATATGGATCTTGTTTCTGTATCCATTTAGCTAGTCTATGTTTTTTGGTTGGCATTTAACCATTTACATTAAGGCAATTATCAATATGTATGTTCCTATTACCATTTTATTAATTGTTTTGAGTTTGTTATTTTGTGTCTTTTCCTTCTCTTGTGTTTCCGGCATAGAGAAGTTCCTTTAGTATTTGTTTTAAAGCTGGTTTGTTGGTGCTGAATTCCCTTAGCTTTTGTTTGTCTATAAAGGTTTTAATTTCTCCATCGAATCTGAATGAGATCCTTGCTGGGTCAAGTAATCTTGGTTGTAAGTTTTTCCTTTTCATCACTTTAAATATGTCCTGCCACTCCCTTCTGGCTTGCAGAGTTTCTGGTGAAAGATCAGCTGATAATCTTAAGGGGAATCCCTTGTATGTTATTTGTTGCTTTTTCCTTGCTGCTTTTAATATTTTTTCTTTGTACTTAATTTTTCATTGTTTGATTAATATGTGTCTTGGCATGTTTTTCCTTGGATCTGTCCTGTCTGGGACTCTCTGTGCTTCCTGGACTTGACTGACTATTTCCTTTCCCATAATAGGGACGTTTTCGAGTATAATCTCTTCAAATATTTTCTCAGCCCCTTTCTTTTTCTCTTCTTCTTCTGGGACCCCTATAATTAGAATGTTGGTGCATTTAATGTTGTCCCAGAGGTCTCTGAGATTGTCATCATTTCTTTTCATTCTTTTTTCTTTATTCTGCTCTGTGGTAGTTATTTCCCCTATTTTATCTTCCAGATCATTTATCCGTTCTTCTTCCTCAGTTTTTCTGCCATTGATTCCTTCTAGAGAATTTTTAATTTCATATATTGTGTTTTTTATCATTGTTTGTTTGCTCTTTAGTTCTTCTAGGTTCTTGTTAAACATTTCTTGTATTTTCTTCATTCTATTTTTGAGCTTTTGGATCATCTTTACTATCATTACTGTGAATTCTTTTTCAGGTAGACTGCCTATTTCCTCTTCATTTGTTTGGCCTCATGGGTTTTTACTTTGCTCCATCATCTGCTGTGTATTTCTCTGTCTTCTCATTTTGTTTAACTTACTGTGTTTGGGGTCTCCTTTTCACAGCCTGCAGGTTTGCAATTCCCATTGTTTTTGGTGTCTGCCCCCAGTGGGTATGGTTGGTTTTGTGGGTTGTGTGGGTTTCCTGGGGGAGGAGAGTGGTGCCTGTGTTCTGGTGGATGAGGCTGCATCTTGTCTTTGTGTCTGACAGGACCATGTCCGCTGGTGTGTTTTGGGGTGTCTGTGAACTTATTATGATTTTAGGCAGCCTCTCTGCTAATGGTTGTGGCTGTGTCCCTTTCTTGCTGGTTGTTTGGCATGGGATGTCCAGCACTGGAGCTTGTTTGTCTTTGAGTGGAGGTGGGTCTTAATGTTGAGATGGAGATCTCTGGGAGAGCTCTCACCGATTGATATTACATCAGGCTCGTAGGTCCCTGTTGGTCCAAGGTGCAGTACTTGGCTCTCCCACCTCAGATACTCTGGCCTGGCACCGGCCAGAGCACCAAGATCCTGTCAGCCACATGGCTTACATGTAAATGAGTTAAATTCTCCAATCCAAAGGCACAGGGTGGCCAGACTTCTGCACTCTGCTCAGTCCTCCTGCCGGGCATTGTCCTCCTGCCGGGCATTGTCCTCCAGTCCTGGTTGATATGGAGCGACTGCTTTGGATCCAGATCCAGCTGCATTTCCTGGCATCTAGAAGTAGCAGCTGTTGCCCCCATCTTCCCCTTTCCTGCCACAACTCGTCAGGATACTGGAGTGTCCGAGGTTCCACCCCTCATGCTGCTCACAGTGCTGATCCCATCGGTATTGATTTTTGTCATAAGAATTCACCGTTATTTATTTAATCATTCTTTTATCGATGGAGTTGAAGATATTTCCATTTTTATTATTTTTTTGGTGAATAACTTTTATACATGGATCTGTGCCTGCCTTTCTGTTTATTATCTTAGTAAACTTGGTGACTCAAGGGTATGGATATATTTAAGGTTCTTAATATATATTGTTAATTTTATTTCAAAGAAGTTTTACCAATATACCTTCCCAATGTCAGTAATAATTGTGCCAGATGACCCAGCATTTGCACTCTTGAATATTATCCCAGAGAAACAAAGAATTATCCTCATACAAACACCTATACAGGAATTTTTTTTTTTTTTTGAGGTATGCGGGCCTCTCACTGTTGTGGCCTCTCCCATTGTGGAACACAGGCTCCGGACGTGCAGGCTCAGCGGCCATGGCTCATGGACCCAGCCTCTCTGCAGCATGTGGTATCTTCCCAGACTGGGGCATGAACCCGTGTCCCCTGAATCGGCAGGCAGACTCTCAATCACTGTGCCACCAGGGAAGCCCTATACAGGAATTTTAATAGAGAATTTATTCATAGTAGCTAAAAACTGGAAACAAGCTAGGTGTCCTTTAATGGGCAAAAGGTTAAACAACCTGTGGTCTCTCCATATCATGGAATAAAAAGGATGACACTGTTGATAAGTGCAAAACTTGGATGAATCTTCAAAGAATTATGCTGAGTGAATATGACAACCCCAAAAGATAAAATGTTGCATGATTCCATTTATATGAATTTTTGAAGTGAGAAAAGAAAATGAATAGCTTAGTAGTTGCCTTGGTTTAAGGATAGGGGAGGGGCAAGCAGCGCCAAATATGGTTATAAAGGGGCCACACAAGGAATCCTTGTGAGGATGGAACTATTCTGCATCTTGACTGGTGGTGGATACACAAACCTATATACATGTGATAAAATTGCATAAAACTAAATACACACATCATTGAATCCAAGTTGGGAGATCTTTAGTGCAAGACTGGTGGTGGATTGTATCAATGTCAGTATTTATTTTGTGATATTGTGTTGTAATTTTGCAAGATGTTAACACTGGGGAAACTGGGGAAAGGACATACGAGATCTCTATTATTTTTTACAACTGAATATTAATCTACAATCATCTCAAAATAAAAAGTTTTATTAGAAACAATGATGTATGAAATTTATCATGTAGCTTTAGTAATTTCTATATAATAAAAGTTGTGTTCTTTGATGACTTTTCTGTAATGTAATTAGGAAATTGTCCCTTTCTTTCTACTATTACTAGCCAATAGGTATTCATTCAGTATACAGCTGAAACGTTTCCTTGTTTCCCTGCCCCCATATTCTTCTTTTACGTTTTAGTAATTTTTGCAGTGCAATATGTATCACAATTACAAAAATATTTATTTATCTTCTAGCCATTTTGTTTGGACATGATCACACATCTTTCACTGATGTATCTCTATGGTAGCTCCGACCTAAGCCTGATTTTTAAATTTTTGTTTTTGTTTTCTTCAACTATAGTGTAATTACCAAAGGACTACTAGTTTAGCACTGGTTGTATTAGTGCATAGTGAACTGATTTGTATGCTGGAGGTCAGTAAGAAATGCTGTTAAAAGTGTTCTCTTATCAAAAAAGATACTGATTTTACTTTTGAAAAAAATTATGGATGATTTTTATTTTCATCTTTATTGACATTTATTTTTTAACATCTTTATTGGAGTATAATTGCTTTACAATGATGTGTTACTTTCTGCTTTATAACAAAATTAATCAGCTATAAATATAAATATATACCC
This sequence comes from Globicephala melas, assembly GCF_963455315.2. Classification (NCBI taxonomy): domain Eukaryota; kingdom Metazoa; phylum Chordata; class Mammalia; order Artiodactyla; family Delphinidae; genus Globicephala; species Globicephala melas. The sequence continues at coordinate 82,767,378 of NC_083321.1, forward strand.
ATATCTATTCCCTCTTGTATCTCCCTCCCTCCCACCCTCCCTATCCCACCCCTCTAGGTGGTCACAAAGCACCCAGCTGATCTCCCTGTGCTATGTTGCTACTTCCCACTAGCTATCTATTTTACAATTGGTAGTACATATAAGTCCATGCCACTCTCTCAGTTCTTCCCAGCTTACCCTTCCCCCTCCCCATATCCTCAAGTCCATTCTCTAGTAGGTCTGCATCTTTATTCCCATCCTGCCCCTAAGTTCTTCTTAATATATATATATATTTTTAGATTCCATATATATGTGTTAGCATGCCTTATTTGTTTTTCTCTTTCAGACTTACTTCACTCTGCATGACAGACTCTAGGTCCATCCACCTCACTACAAAAAACGCAATTTTATTTCTTTTTATGGCTAATATTCCATTACATATATGTGCCACATCTTCTTTACCCATTCATCTGGTGATGGATACTTAGGTTGCTTCCATGTCCTGGCTATTGTAAACAGAGCTGCAATGAACATTGTGGTACATGACACTTTTTGAATTATGGTTTTCTCAGCATATATGCCCAGTAGTGGGATTGCTGGGTCATACGGTAGTTCTATTTTTAATTGTTTAAACAATCTACGTAGTGTTCTCCATAGTGGCTGTATCAATTTACATTACCACCAAGAGTGCAAGAGGGTTCCCTCTTCTCCACACCCTCTCCAGCATTTATTGTTTGTAGATTTTTTAATTCTGACTAGTGTGAGTTGATACCTCATTGTAGTTTTGATTTGCAATTCTCTAATGATTAGTAATGTTGAACTTCCCTTCATGTGTTTGTTGGCAATCTGTATATCTTCTTTGGAGAAAAGTCTGTTTAGGTCTTCTGCCCATTTTTGGATTGGGTTGTTTGTTTTCTTGATATTGAGCTGCATGAGCTGCTTATAAATTTTGGAGATTAATCCTTTGTCAGTTGCTTAATTTGCAAATATTTTCTCCCATTCTGTGGGTTGTTTTATCGTCTTATTTATGGTTTCCTTTGCTGTGCAAAACCTTTTAAGTTTTATTAGGTCCCGTTTGTTTATTTTGTTTTAATTTCCATTTCTCTAGGAGGTGGGTCAAAAAGGATCTTGCTGAGATTTATGCCATAGAGTGTTCTGCCTATGTTTTACTCTAAGGGTTTTATAGTATCTGGCCTTACATTTAGGTCTTTAATCCATTTTGACTTTATTTTTATGTATGGTGTTAGGGAGTGTTCTAATTTCATTCTGTTTTTTTTTTTGCGGTACACGGGCCTCTCACTGCTGTGGCCTCTCCCACTGTGGAGCACAGGCTCTGGACATGCAGGCCCAGCGGCCATGGCTCGCAGGCCCAGCCACTCCACAGCATGTGGGACTCTCCCGAACCGGGGCATGAATCTGCGTCCCCTGCATTGGCAGGCGGACTCTCAATCACTGCGCCACCAGGGAAGCCCCTAATTTCATTCTTTAATATGTAGCTGTCCCGTTTTCCCAGCACCACTTACTGAAGAGGCTGTCTTTTCTCCATTGTATATTCTTGCCTCCTTTATCAAAAATAAGGGGACCATATGTGCGTGGGTTTCTCTCAGGGCTTTCCATCCAGTTCCATTGATCTATATTTCTATTTCTGTGCCAGTACCATACTGTCTTGATTACTGTAGCTTTGTAATATAGTCTGAAGTCAGGGAGCCTGCTTCTTCCAGCTTCACTTTTCTTTCTCAAGATTACTTTGGCTATTCGGGGTCTTTTGTGTTTCCATACAAATTTTGAAATTTTTGGTTCTTGTTCTGTGACAAATGCCATTGGTAGTTTGATAGGGATTGCATTCAATCTGTACATTGCTTTAGGTAGTATAGTCATTTTCACAGTGTTGAGTCTTCCTGTCCAAGAACATGGTATATCTCTCCATCTATTTGTATCATCTTCAATTTCTTTCATCAGTGTCTTATAATTTTCTGCCTACAGGTCTTTTGTCTCCTTAGGTAGGTTTATTCCTAGGTATTTTATACTTTTACTTGAAAGGTTAATGCGAGTTTTTCCTTAGTTTCTCTTTCAGATTTTTCATCATTAGTGTATAGGAATGCAAGAGATTTCTGTGCATTAATTTTACATCCTGCTACATTACCATATTGATTGATTAGCTCTAGTAGTTTTCTTGTACCATGTTTAGGATTGTTTATGTGTAGTATCATGTCATCTGCAAACAGTGACAGCTTTACTTCTTCTTTTCTGATTTGGATTCCTTTTATTTCCTTTTCTTCTCTGATTGCTGCAGCTAAAACTTCCAAAACAATGTTAAATAATAGTGGTGAGAGTGGGCAACCTTGTCTTCTTCCTGATCTTAGTGGAAATGTTTTCAGTTTTTCCCCATTGAGAATGATGTTGGCTGTGGGTTTGTCATATATGGCCTTTATTATGTTGAGGAAAGTTCCCTGTATGCCTACTTTCTGCAGGGTTTTTATCTTAAATGGGTGTTGAATTCTGTTGAAAGCTTTTTCTGCATCTATTGACATGATCATATGGTGGGGTTTTTTTTTTTTGAGTTTTATTTTTTTTCTTTCTTTCTTTCTTTCTTTATTTTGCAGTATGCAGGCCTCTCACTGTTGTGGCCTCTCCTGTTGCAGAGCACAGGCTCCAGACACGCAGGCTCAGCAGCCATGGCTCACGGGCCCAGCCGCTCTGCAGCATGTGTGATCTTCCCGGACTGGGACACAAACCCATGTCCCCTGCATCGGCAGGCAGACTCCCAACCACTGCGCTACCAGGGAAGCCCATTTTATTTATTTTTTTATACACAGGTTCTTATTAGTTATCAATTTTATACACATCAGTGTATACATGTCAATCCCAATCGCCCAACTCATCACACCCCCACCCCCACCTCCACCCGCCCACCACTTTCCCCCCTTGGTGTCCATACGTTTGTTCTCTACGTCTATGTCTCAATTTCTCCCCTGCAAACCAGTTCATCTGTACGATTTTTCTAGGTTCCACGTATATGGGTTAATATACGATATTTGTTTTTGTCTTTCTGACATACTTCACTCTGTATGACAGTCTCTAGATCCATTCATGTCTCAACAAATAACCCAATTTCGTTGCTTTTTATGGCTTAGTAATATTCCATTGTATAGATCATATGGTTTTATTCTTTAATTTAATATGGTGTATCACATTGATTGATTTGCATATATTGAAGAATCCTTGCATTCCTGGAATAAACCCCACTATGATCCTTTAATATGCTGTTGGACTCTACTTGCTAGTATTTTGTTGAGAATTTTTGCATCTATGTTCTTCAGTGATATTGACCTGTAGTTTTCTTTTTTTGTGACAGCTTTGTCTGGTATTGGTATCAGGGTGATAGTGACCTTGTAGAATGAGTTTGGGAGTGTTCCTCCCTCTGCTATATTTTGCAAGAGTTTGAGAAGGTTAGGTGTTAGCTCTTCTCTAAATGTTTGATAGAATTTGCCTGTGAAGCCATCTGGTCCTGGGCTTTTTTTGTTGCAAGATTGTTAATCACAGTTCCAATTTCAGTGCTTGTGATTGGTCTGTTCATATTTTCTATTTCTTCCTGATTCAGTCTTGGCAGGTTGTGCATTTCTAAGAATTTGTCCATTTCTTCCAGGTTGTCCATTTTATTGGCATAGAGTTGCTTGTAGTAATCTCTCATGATCTTTTGTATTTCTGCAGTGTCCGTTGTTACTTCTCCTTTTTCATTTCTAATTCTATTGATTGGAATCTTCTCCCTTTTTTTCTTGATGAGTCTGGCTAATGGTTTATCAATTTTGTTTATCTTCTCAAAGAACCAGCTTTTCGTTTTATTGATCTTTGCTATTGTTTCCTTCATTTCTGTTTCATTTATTTCTGATCTGATCTTTATGATTTCTTTCCTTCTGCTAACTTTGGGGGGGGGGTTTTATGTTCTTCTTTCTCTAATGCTTTAGGTGTACAATAAGGTTGTTTATTTAACATTTTTCTTGTTTCTTGAGGTAGGATTGAATTGCTATAAACTTCCCTCTTTGAACTGCTTTTGCTGCATCCCATAGATTCTGGATCATCGTGTTTTCATTGACAATTGTTTCTAGGCATTTTTTTATTTCCTTTTTTATTTCTTCAGTGATCTCTTGGTTATTTAGTAGTGTATTGTTTAGCCTCCATGCATTTGTATTTTTTTGATATTTTCCTATAATTGATATCTAGTCTCATAGCATTGTGGTTCGAAAAGTTACTTGATACCTTTTCAATTTTCTTAACTTTACCAACGCTTGATTTGTGACCCAAGATATTATGTATCCTGGGGAATGTTTCATGACCTCTTGAGCAGAAGGTGTATTGTGTTGTTTTTCAATGGAATGTCTTATAAATATCAATTAAGTCCATCTTGTTTAATGTATCATTTAAAGCTTTTGTTTTCTTAATTATTTTCATTTTGGACGATCTGTCCATTGCTGAAAGTGGGGTGTTCAAGTACGCTACTATCATTGTGTTACTGTCGATTTCCCCTTTTATGGCTGCTAACATTTGCCTTATGTATTGTGGTGCTCTTATGTTGGGTACATAAATATCTGCAAGTGTTATTTCTTCTTCTTGGATCTATCCCTTGATCATTATGGAGTGTCCTTCTTTGTCTCTTGTAAGAGTCTTTATTTTAAAGTCAATTTTGTCTGATATGAGAATTGTTGCTCCAGCTTTCTTTTGATTTCCATTTGCATGGAATATCTTTTTCCATCCCTTCACTTTCAGTCTGTTTGTGTCCCTAGGTCTGATGTGGGTCTCTTGTACACAGCATATATATGGATCTTGTTTTTGTATCTATTCAGCCAGTCTATATTTTTTGGTTGGAGCATTCAATTCATTTACAATTAAGGTAATTATCAATATGTATGTTCCTATTACATTTTTAAAAACTGTTTTAGGTTTGTTATTGTAGGTCTTTTCCTTCTCTTTTGTTTCCTGCCTAGAGAAGTTCCTTTAGCATTTGTTGTAAAGCTGGTTTTGTGGTGCTGAATTCTCTCATCTTTTGCTTGTCTGTAAAGGTTTTAATTTCTCCATTGAATCTGAATGAGATCCTTGCTGGGTAGAGTAATCTTTTGTTGTAGGTTTTTCCCTTTCATCACATTAAATATGTCCTTACACTCCCTTTTGGCTTATAGGGTTTCTGGTGAAAGATCAGCTGTTAACCTTATGGGGATTCCATTGTATGTTATTTAGGTTTTTTCCCTTGCTGCTTTTAATATTTTTTTTTGTATTTAATTTTTGATAGTTTGATTAATATGTGTCTTGGAGTGTTTCTCCTTGGATTTATCCTGTATGGGACTCTCTGGGCTTCCTGGACTTGATTAACTATTTCATTTCACATATTAGGGATGTTTTCAAATATAATCTCTTCAAATATTTTCTCAATCCCTTCCTTTTTCTCCTCTTCTTCTGGACCCATATAATGCAAATGTTGGTGTGTTTAATGTTTTCCCAGAGGTCTCTGAGTCTGTCCTCAATTCTTTTCATTCTTTTTTCTTTATTCTGTTCTGCAAAAGTGATTTCCACTATTTTATCTTCCATGTCACTTATCTGTTCTTCTGCTATTGATTCCTCCTAGAGAATTTTTAATTTCATTTATTGTGTTGTTCATCATTGTTTGTTTGCTCTTTAGTTCTTCTAGGTCCTTCTTAAACGTTTCTTTTATTTTCTCCAATGTAGTTCCAAGATTTGGGATCATCTTTACCATCATTACTGTGAATTCTTTTTCAGGTAAACGCCTATTTCCGCTTCATTTGTTTGTTCTGGTGTATTTTTACGTTGCTCCTTCATCTGCTGTGTGTTTCTCTGTCTTCTCATTTTGCTTAACTTACTGTGTTTGGGTCTCCTGTTTGCAGGGTGTAAGTTCATACTTCCTGTTGTTTTTTGGTGTCTGCCCCCAATGGCTTAGGTTGGTTCACTGGGTCATGTGTGCTTCCTGGTGGAGGAGAGTAATTCCTGTGTTCTGGTGTATGAGGCCAAATCTTGTCTTTCTGGTAGGCAGTTCCATGTCCTATGGTGTGTTTTGGGGTCTGTGACCTTATTATGATTTTAGGCAGCCTTTCTGCTAGTGGGTGGTGGGGTTGTGTTACTGCCTTGCTAGTTGTTTGGCATAGGTTGTCTAGCACTGTACCTTGCTGGTTGCTGAGTGGAGCTGGGTCTTGCCGTTGAGATGGAGATCTCTGGGAGATTTTCACTGTTTGATATTACCTGGAGCTGGGAGGTCTCTTGTGGACCAATGTCCTGAACTTGGCTCTCCCACCTCCGAGGCACATGCCTGACACTGGGCTGGAGCACCAAGACCCTGTCATCCACACAGCTCAGGGTAAAAGGGAGAACAAAAGAAAGAAAGAAGGAATGAAAGAAAGAAATATAAAATAAAGTTATTGTAATAAAAAATAAAACATAATTATTAAAATAAATTAAAAAGTAATATAAAAGGAAAGAAAGAAAGAAATAAGAGAGCAACCAAACCAAAAAACAAATCCACCAATGATAACAAGCTCTAAAAACTGTACGAACAAAACAAAACAAACAAAAAAACCCCTGACAGACAGAACCCTAGGACAAATGGTAAAAGCATAGCTATACAGACAAAATCACAGAGAGAAGCATACACATACACACTCAGCAAAAGAGAAAAAGGAAAAAATATATATATATATCTTTGTTCCCAACATCCACCTCCTCAATTTGGGATGATTCATTGTCTATTCAGGTATTCCACAGATGCAGGGTACATCAAGTTGATTGTGGAGATTTAATCTGCTGCTCCTGAGGCTGCTGGGAGAGATTTCCCTTTCTCTTCTTTGTTCTCACAGCTCCTGGTGTTCAGCTTTGGATTTGTCCCTGCCTCTGTGTTTAGGTCACCTGAGGGCATCTGTTCTTCGCTCATACAGGATGGGGTTGAAGGAGCAGCTGATTTGGGGGCTCTTGCTCACTCAGGCCGGGGGGAGGGAGGGGTACAGAACGCTGGGTGAGCCTGTGGCGGCAGAGGCCAACATGACATTGCACCAGACTGAGGCTCACTGTGTGTTCTCCTGTGGAAGTTATTCCTGGATCATGGGACCCTGGAAGTGGCAGGCTGCACAGGCTCCCAGGAGGGGAGGTGTGGATAGTGACCTGTGCTTGCACACAGGCTTCTTGGTGGCTGCAGGAGCAGCCTTAGCATCTCATGCCCGTCTCTGGGGTCTGCGCTGATAGCCGCAGCTTGCGCCCATCTCTGACGCTCGTTTAGGCCGTGCTCTGAATCCCGTCTCCTCACGCACCTTGAAACAATGGTCTCTTGCCTCTTAGGCAGTTCCAGACATTTTCCCGGACTCCCTCCCAGCTAGCTGTGGTACACTAGCCCCTTTCAGGCTGTGTTCACGCAGCCAACCCCAGTCCTCTTGCTGGGATCTGAAATCTGAAGCCGGAGCCTCAGCTCCCTGCTCCCACCTGTCCTGGCAGGTGAGCAGAGAAGCCTCTCAGGCTGGTGAGTGCTGGTCAGCACTAATCCTCTGTGTGGGAATCTCTCCGCTTTGCCCTCTGCACTCCTGTTGCTCTGCTTTTCTCTGTGGCTCCAAAGCTTTCCCTCCCCCCACCCCCCACCATCTCTGCCAGTGAAGGGGCTTCCTAGTATGTCAAAAGTTTTCATCCTTCACAGCTCCCTCCCAGTGGTGTAGGTCATATCCCTATCCTGTTGTCTCTGTCTTGTCTTTTCTTTTCTTTTTTTTTTTCTTTTTGGCAGTACACGGGCCTCTCACTGTTGTGGCCTCTCCCGTTACGGAGCACAGGCACCGGACGCGCAGGCTCTGTGGCCATGGTTCACGGGCCTAGCCGCTCTGCAGCATGTGGGATCTTCCCGGACCGGGGCACAAACCCATGTCCCCTGCATTGGCACGCGGACTCTCAACCACTGCACCACCAGGGAAGCCCTGTTTTTTCTTTTGCCCTACCCAGGTATGTGGGGATTTTCTTGCCTTTTGGAAGGTCTGAGGTCTTCTGCCAGCGTTCAGTAGGTGTTCTGTAGGAATTGTTCCACATGTAGATGTATTTCTGATGTATTTATGGGGAGGAAGGTGATCTCCACGTCTTACTCTTCCACTATCTTGAAGGTCTCCTCCTAGTTACTTTTTTTTTTTTTCAAATTGCTCTAAATGGGAGAATTGAGTTAATGATATTCTTTGCATCCTCTGTTTATAACACTTGACAATCATCACTCTATGCCAGGACCTTCTTTTCATTTTTCTTTTTGTTTGGTTCTCTATAACGGGCTCATACTCCCCTACTCCACATTCCATGTTTGTTTTCTCTTTTATGTATAGGTGTATCCTTATAAAATGTGTAGCATTTTGTGTGTTTTTCACATTTACATCAACATTATTGTGATATTTATGTCATATATCTGTTTAAATAAAATAATTATTTGTGGATCTCTGGTATTCCATATAAATTTTTTTTTTTTTTTTTTGGTTTTGAATTTTATTTATTTTTCTATACAGCAGGTTCTTATTAGTTATCTATTTTATACATATTGATGTGTATATATGTCAATCCCAATCTCCCAATTCATCCCACCACCACCCTCCCCACCACTTTCCTCCCTTGGTGTCCATACATTTGTTCTCTGCATCTGTGTCTTGCCCTGCAAACCAGTTCATCTGTACCATTTTTCTAGGTTCCATATACATGCGTTAATATACAATATTTGTTTTTCTCTTTCTGACTTACTTCACTCTGTATGAGAGTCTCTAGATCCATCCACATCTCTACAAATGACCCAATTTCGTTCCTTTTTATGACTGAGTAATATTCCACTGTATATATATGTACCATATCTTCTTTATCCATTCACCTGTCAATAGGCATTTAGGTTGCCTCCATGACCTGGCTATTGTAAATAGTGCTGCAATGAACATTGGAGTGCATGTGTCTTTTTAAATTATGGTTTTCTCTGGGTATATGTCCAGTAGTGGGATTGCTGGGTCATATGGTAATTCTATTTTTATTTTTTTAAGGAACCTCCATATTGTTCTCCATAGTGGCTGTTTCAATTTACATTCCCACCAACAGTGCAAGAGGATTCCCTTTTCTCCACACCCTCTCCAGCGTTTGTTGTTTGTAGACTTTCTGATGCTTCCCATTCTAACTGGTGTGAGGTGATACCTCATTGTAGTTTTGATTTGCATTTCTCTAATAATTAGTGATACTGAGCAGCTTTTCACATGCTTCTTGGCCATCTGTATGTCTTCTTCAGAGAAATGTCTATTTAGGTCTTCTGCCCTTTTTTTTTTTTTTTTTTTTTTAAATTTACGAATATTTCATTGTTGTAAAGTTAAAGCCATAAGAATAATCAAATGGCCCACTATCATACCGTTAGAAGAAAAAAAAAAAAAAGGTGTTCATGAGAGTTCCATATTAGAATACAAGTTTTCCTTAGGCACCTGTTTATGTATGCTATTCTGCTCTTTACAATAAATAATTAAATTTAAAAGACTTAATTCCTCACTTTTAAGACCTTATTAGTTTACAAATTACATATTGACCTATGTTAAATTTTATACCGACCCATGCTAATGAATTCAGTACAGAAAACAAAAAACACTGCACTCAAGCAAACTACATATATATATATATATATATATATATATATATATATAACTTATATGAGAATTGCTACTCCAGCTTTCTTTTGGTTTCCATTTGCATGAAATACCTTTTTCCATCCCCTTACTTTCAGTCTGTATGTGTCTCTAGGTCTGAAGTGGGTCTCTTGTAGACAGCAAATATATGGGTCTTGTTTTTGTATCCATTCAGCCAATCTGTGTCTTTTGGTGGGAGCATTTAGTCCATTTACATTTAAGGTAATTATCGATATGTGTGTTCCCATTCCCATTTTCTTAATTGTTTTGGGTTTGTTATTGTAGGTCTTTTCCTTCTTTTGTGTTTCTTGCCTAGAGAAGTTCCTTTAGCAGTTGTTGTAGAGCTGGTTTGGTGGTGCTGAACTCTCTCAGCTTTTGCTTGTCTGTAAAGGTTTTAATTTCTCCATCAAATCTGAATGAGATCCTTGCTGGGTAGAGTAATCTTGGTTGCAGGTTTTTCTCCTTCAACACTTTCAATATGTCCTGCCACTCCCTTCTGGCTTGCAGAGTTTGTGCTGAAAGATCAGCTGTTAACCTTATGGGGATTCCCTTGTGTGTTATTTGTTGTTTTTCCCTTGCTGCTTTTAATATGTTTTCTTTGTATTTAATTTTTGACAGTTTGATTAATATGTGTCTTGGCGTATTTCTCCTTGGATTTATCCTGTATGGGACTCTCTGTGCTTCCTGGACTTGATTAACTATTTCCTTTCCCATATTAGGGAAGTTTTCAACTATAATCTCTTCAAATATTTTCTCAGTCCCTTTCTTTTTCTCTTCTTCTTCTGGAACCCCTATAATTCGAATGTTGGTGCGTTTAATGTTGTCCCAGAGGTCTCTGAGTCTGTCCTCAGTTCTTTTCATTCTTTTTTCTTTATTCTGCTCTGCAGTAGTTATTTCCACTATTTTATCTTCCAGGTCACTTATCCGTTCTTCTGCCTCAGTTATTCTGCTATTGATCCCATCTAGAGTACTTTTAATTTCATTTATTGTGTTGTTCATCGTTGCTTGTTTCATCTTTAGTTCTTCTAGGTCCTTGTTAACTGATTCTTGCATTTTGTCCATTCTATTGTCCATTCTATCTCCAAGATTTCGGATCAACCTTACTATCATTATTCTGAATTCTTTTTCAGATAGACTGCCTATTTCCTCTTCATTTGTTACGTCTGGTGGGTTTTTATCTTGCTCCTTCATCTGCTGTGTGTTTTTCTGTCTTTTCATTTTGCTTATCTTACTGTGTTTGTGGTCTCCTTTTTTGCAGGCTGAAGGTTCGTAGTTCCTGTTGTTTTTTGTGTCTGTCCCCAGTGGCTAAGGTTGGTTCAGTGGGTTGTGTCGGCTTCCTGGTGGAGGGTACTAGTGCCTGTGTTCTGGTGGATGAGGCTGGATCTTGTCTTTCTGGTGGGCAGGTCCACGTCTGGTGGTGTGTTTTGGGGTGTCTGTAGACTTATTATGATTTTGGGCAGCCTCTCTGCTAATGGGTGGGGTTGTGTTCCTGTCTTGCTAGTTGTTTGGCATAGGATGTCCAGCACTGTAGCTTGCTGGTCGTTGAGTGAAGCTGGGTGCTGGCGTTGAGATGGAGATCTCGCGGAGATTTTTGCTGTTTGATATTATGTGCAGCTGGGAGGCCTCTTGTGGACCAGTGTCCTGAAGTTGGCTCTCCCACCTCAGAGGCACAGCACTGACTCCTGGCTGCAGCACCAAGAGCCTTTCATCCACAGGGCTCCTTAATTTGGGATGATTCAGGTATTCCACAGATGCAGGGTATATCAAGTTGATTGTGGAGCTTTAATCCGCTGCTTCTGAGGCTGCTGGGAGAGATTTCCCTTTCTCTTCTTTGTTCTCACAGCTCCCAGGGGCTCAGCTTTGGATTTGGCCCCGCCTGTGCGTGTAGGTCGCCGGAGGGCGTCTGTTCTTTGCTCAGACAGGACGGAGTTAAAGGAGCCGCTGATTCGGAGGCTCTGGCTCACTCAGGCCGGGGGGTAGGGAGGGTCACGGAGTGTGGGGCGGGCCTGCAGCGGCAGAGGCCGGGGTGACGTTGCAGCCTGAGGCGCGCCGTGCGTTCTCCCGGGGGAGTTGTTCCTGGATCCCGGGACCCTGGCAGTGGCGGGCTGCACAGGCTCCCCGGAAGGGCGTGTGGCTAGTGACCTGTGTTCGCACACAGGCCTCCTGGTGGCGGCAGCAGCGGCCTTAGCGTCTCATGTCTGTCTCTGGGCTCCGCACTTTTAGCCGCGGCTCGCGCCCGTCCCTGGAGCTCTCTCAAGCAGCGTTCTTAATCCCCTCTCCTCGTGCACCAGGAAACAAAGAGGGACGTAAAAGTCTCTTGCCTCTTCGGCAGGTCCAGACTTTTCCCCGGACTCTCTCCCGGCTAGCCGCGGTGCACTAACGCCCTGCAGGCTGTGTTCACGCCGCCAACCTCAGTCTTCTCCCGGCGCTCCGACAAAAGCCGGAGCCTCAGCTCCCAGTCCCGCCCGCCCCGGCGGGCGAGCAGACAAGCCTCTCGGCTGGTGAGTTCCGGTCGGCCCGATCCTCTGCGCTGGAATCTGTCCGCTTTGCCCTCCGCACCCCTGTTGCTGTGCTCTCCTCCGCGGCTCCCAAGCTCCCCCACTCCGCCTCCCGAAGTCTCCACCCGCGAAGGGGCTTCCTAGTGTGTGGACACTTTTCCTCCTTCACAGCTCTCTCCCGCTGGTGCAGGACCCGTCCCTATCCTTTTGTCTCTGTTTAGTTTTTTCTTTTGCCCTAACCAGGTACGTGGGGGGTTCCTTGCCTTTTGGGAGGTCTGAGGTCTTCTGCCAGCGTTCAGTAGGTGCTCCGTAGGAGTTGTTCCACGCGTAGATGTATTTCTCCCATATAAATTTGAGTAGGAGTTTATGACGTTCTTTAAAGTAGTTAACTTGAATCTTTGTTAGAATTACACTGAATTTTTAGATTAATTTGAGAAAAAATTGAGCTCTTCACTGTGTTTAGTGCGTTCCTTGTAAGGAAAGGTCTAAGTGATAGATAATTTACTTGATAGTATGTATGTCTCTTTCCTCTCCTGAGATTTTAACAAGGGAACCTGGTGTTATTTGCCTAATGTCTCTTTGATGATGTTTTTAGTTTTCATGCTTTAATTATTTTTATTGCATTTTTGGTGCATACTACTGTACATGAACTAATACTTAGGTCGTTGTCATAATACTAATGCATAGATTTCTGTTATAATGCTTATAAATGTTCCCTTATTATTGTGTAATTTTCAATTGTAGAAGCCTGACAAAAGGATTTGAAATCCAATTTACAACTTCTTGAAATTGTGTGGATAAACTTATTTGCATAAGGATAACCATTTGTGTGTCTTAGCTGTAGCTGGAACAGTCCCAAACAAATGGGTCTTAGCTTATTTGGACTTCATTTTGCCAGTGATGTCTGCTTGATCTTATTTCTCTATGTGCTATGTTATAATTAATTATGTCCCACACCCTGAATTAATATATTGAAGTCCTAACCCCTCATGTGACTGTATTGGAGACTGGGTCTTTAAGGAGGTGATTATAGTTAAATGAAGTGATAAGAGTAGAGTTTAGAGTTATAGAGCTAGTGCACTTACAAGAACTAGAAACCAGACACCAGAGCTCTCTCTCTGCCATATGAACCACACAGCAAGAATGCAGCTGCCTGCAGGACAGAAAAAGAGCCTTAACCAACATGTGGCCATGTTGGTACCCTGATTTCAAACTTCCAACCTCCAGAACTATGAGAAAATAAATTTCTGTTGTTTAAGCCACCCAGTCTATGGTGTTTTGTTATGGCAACCTGAGCTGACTAAGTCACTAAGTCTGACATCAGAGTGATTGCCATATTAATTAATGCTCTGCCAGATAAAGTTATGAGTCAGCTTTCCATTAGAAATCATTTTATAACAGTCTATTTTTCTAGTAGGGTGTTTCAGCATTAGAGTAAATGAGACATTGGTCATATCTTTCCATGTTTTCTGACTACTAATGAACTACTTTATGAAGTAATAGCCGCTCTTTTTCTAGCCAGTGCCTTATAAGATGGTTAGGCTTTATGTATCATTTCCTGTCTTTTCTGATATCAGGATATAAAATTATTTCACTATATAATTCAATTAGGACACCTGAGACACTTAGTAAGCCAGGCTTCTGAAATCCAAAATAGTATTGCTTATGCATCTTAATATATATATTTTTTAATGCAGGGGCCATTTAAGGAGTCAGAGTCACCTAGAAAATTAGATAATTGCACTTTCTTTCCAAATCAATCAGCATCATACATGTTTTTTCGTCAAGGGAATATGTCATAGCAATCTGATGGTTTCTCATATCTATATTTGAGACTTAATTCTCAGATTGAATATACTAAATTTTTAGTAGATTTGGGGCTTATATAAAAGGTAGGCTTTGTCATAAGTATGGAAAAGAAATTTTATATTTATCTTTAACACCTGCCTCAGTGCTTGAAACATATTAGGACAACAGATGGGTAGATATTTGTTATACATCATAAAACAACTAAAAAAAACTCCTTCATATCAAAATTAATTTATGTAAGAATTTGAAACATTCTGAAATTGATTTTTAAAGTGCTTCTCAAATAATAATTATGACAAACTTCTCCAAAGGCGTTCATGAAAACTTCTGAGTTACTGGGATAGACATGTTTACTAACAAAATAATCAATGGTTACACATTCTAAACATTTATTTAGTCAACATGATGGAATATTGAGATAATATTATAGTAATTTAAACACTTCCATTATCATTGGAGGTAAGGAAAGCAGTGAAAATTTTGTGGTAAACACTTTCAGGATATTACTCTTCTCCATTTTGGATGAGATGCAGGTAAAGTCCTGCAGAGTTCCACTCTACATTGTGAAAATGTTACTACTGCTTTGCTCTGAGGATGGTGTAGGTCAAGTGGAGGATAGTTTGTTTAGCTTTTAAAATGTAGTTCTGGCTTTTTGTTCAGTATCAACTAAGTTTGATTGCTTAGAAATAACCTTAGGTTTAAACTATGATAGCTGTGAGTAACTTGATAGTTACTTGATAGTTTTCTGTCTAGTGAAGAAGAAAATAATTCTGGTTACTTTCGATTCCATTATTTTGTCAAGTTTGTAATATAAAAAAGGGCTTAGAGCTGGATTAGAAAAATGCTTCTTATCTTCTAAGAAAATGTTCCATGTTAGCTATGCCATCTCTACATTATTAGCTGGGAATTACGGTGTACCATGTTGTGAGTATCCTTACAAAAAGGCTTGCGAGAAATTATAGACAGTTTTACCCAATTGTGACCATACTCTAGTTTGATGGTAATTTAGAAGAGAAGTAATACATTTCATAGAAAGCCCTTTGTCATTTTCTAGCATCTTCCCTGCCCTTGGCAATTACTTTGTCTCCTTTGTTATTTAGATAACAATAGATAATCAGAATTTTTATTTAAAAAATTCTATTCTCATTTATTGCTGGTGGGAATGTAAAATGGTACTGTCTCTTTGGAAGACACTTTGAAGGTTTCTTACATAAACTAAACATAATTTTGACACACCATTGATCCAGCAATCACACTCCTTGGTATTTACCCAAAGGAGTTGAAACTTATATTCACACATAAGCCTGCACACAGATGTTTATAGCAGCTTCCTTTGTAATTGGTGAAATGTAGAAGCAATCAAGATGTCCTTCTGCAGGTGAATGGATAAATAAACTGAGGTACACCCAGGCAATGGAATGTTATTCAGCAATAAAAAGAAATGAGCTATCAAGCCATGACAAGACATGGAGAAATCTTAAATGCATACTACTAAGTGAAAGAAACCTATCTGAAAAGGCTACATACTGTAAGATTCCAACTATATGACATTCTGGAAAAGACAAAATTATGGAGACAGAAGAGCAGTGGTTGCCAGGAGCTGGGGGTAGAGGATGGAGGGAGTGATAAATAGGTAGAGCTCAGAGAATTTTTAGGGAAGTGAAAATACTCTGTATGAAACGATAATCATGGATACATGTCATTGTGCATTTGTCAAAACCTATAGAATGTACAACACCAAGAGTGAATTGTAATGTAAACTATGGACTTGAGTAATTATGTGTCAATGTAGATTCATCAGTTATAACAAATGTACCATTTTGGTAAGAGATGTTAATAATGGGGGATGCTATGCATCAGTGGGGCAGGAGATATGTGGAAAATCTCTGTATCTTCCACTCAATTTTACTGTGAACCTAAAACTTCTCTAAAACTAAGTCAGAAAAGTCACAAATCTTCATTTGAGTGGTATCTAGTAATTTCAAACTAGCTAGCTAAGTCATAAAAACCTCTCTTGCCTTTGGGTAGTTAGCTACAAATTCCACCAGGGCCTGAGAAATATGATAGTTTAAAATGAACCCTGACCAAGGATGTCTGTAAAGGAAGTTTGGTTCTGGTTAAATCCAAATTGATTTTGAGAAAGCTATAGGAAAAAAATACTTTGGTGTAAAGAGAAATATACTGGCCTCCAAGGGAAATCCTAAAGGGTTACTGGTGGCCTTGCCTTTATGTTTCAGTGCAATATAATTCCATAATAGGTCATGTAAGCTGAAATGTAATACAGAGAAATTCCATATTATTGTTTCTCTAGAGACATTTCACTCAGGGTCAAAGTTAGATTGAATCAAGATAGGGAGGCAGTACAAGTGAACTGAGAAAATTGGATATGGTCAGACAGCATTAGAGAAAAGAATGAACTGACTCTGGGTGTGAAAAGCTTCAGAAATTGGTAATGGAAATTTTTTATAATTTCAATGAATGTCATAATTATTAAATAATATTTATTTAGTACTCTCTTGTGCTTGGGACTTTGGCCACATCTATTTAATGTTATACAATAAATTAAAATTTATTTTTTTCTCCTTTGAAAGTTTACACTCTAAAGAATGATATTAGAGTTTTAGAACAGAATAAGTCATTGGACACATGTTAGAAGTTGTGTTAGTTTTTATATTTGAACAGTCTTTGCAGGTCATAGATTCATAAGGAAGATATATGTAAATGCTTTCATTACTATAAGGGAAAACTGACAGTTCTGGACGCCTGGTACAGTTTGGGGCCACTTCCTAGATACGTGTTAAGGTGCCAGTAGTTTGATCCATCATTGCCTTTGCAATGTTTGTGAAAATGTCAACACAGTGAAAAACACAAGTCATTCTTGATATTATTTTTGAAAACAGTTTTGATGTTATGGATTCCTTGACATGATTGCTAAAATTCGTGGAGGTCTGAGGACCATATTTTGAGTATGAAATCTCTAGGCCTAGGATATCCAAGGAAAAGAGAGGATGTGCTCTTTTTGTTTAGCTGTTCCTTCTGTTTGATCTTGAAAGTGTAACTTTCTTGTTTGAAAAGTCCCTAAATTCCATAGCACTAAGAGTATTTATTTATTTTCATTAATGTTAAGATTTCCAGTTGTCTCCTTTAGAAGAATTACAGTAGCTTTTTGGAAAGATATTACTTGCATGGTGTTTCGATTAAGGGTAAGAATAAACAATGATTTTTTTTTATTGGTGATGAAAATAAATTTCATACCTTTTCTTAAAATGTGCTGTGGAAGAATACAGAAAATCTGGAGATATAGCAGATGTTTTCAGAAATTATTCAAAAAAAAGAAGCTTAGTCTTAGAAACACCAGAGACCTTCTGATTTAAGATAGATATTATATGTTTATTTGAACGTAAATATTTTATTATTACTATCTTTGCTAAATTGAGCCATGCAATTATGGCTAATAGATGATTATGCTTGGTTTTTATCAAAACATTACATTAGTTACCAGATATCATACATTGATTGACTACATATGTCATAGGTTCTTAATTTGGACGTACAGATGTATTTCAGGAGCTCCATGAACCCCCTGAATTACTAATACGAAAAATCTGGTACACAGTTAATTTTATGGGGTGAAGGTCTATCAGATTATCAGAAGGTTTTCCTGGAAGTACTCATTATTCTGTATTTATGGAATTGGCTACAAATACTTTATTTCAATTCCATGGAGAGGAAAATATTTTTAACACAAGATAGATTAAACAACTGGTTACTTGAAATATCTCTCTGTAACTATTAATTTGCTATTATGTAGACAAAGCACAAGTCTTTTAATTGTCTGAATTAATTTATAATACATGAAATTCACCTACAATTCTTCTATTTATTGCTCCATGAAACAGCATGCTTTGGGCTACTACTAAATTTTCCACATGCAGGACATTTCCACTTTTATATTTAAAAATATATTCTTCTAGATTATATTGTTTCATTCAAACTCTTTTCGGAAATGCAGTGAAGTTTCATTTAAAAATGCATTTTGAATGAGTCAGCTTTTCATTGTATAGATTCATTATCTTGTCATTGTGTATTTAAATGTTTTTTGTTTGTATATTTTCTAATGATATTCCTTTTTTTCAACATCTTTATTGGACTGTAATTGCTTTACAATGGTGCATTAGTTTCTGCTTTATAAAAAAGTGAATCAGCTATACATATACATATATCCCCATATCTCCTCCCTATTACGTCTCCTCCCATCCTCCCTATCCCACCCCTCTAGGTGGTCACAGAGCACAAGCTGATCTCCCTGTACTATGCGACTGCTTCCCACTAGCAATCTGTTTTACATTTGGTAGTGTATATATGTCAATGCCACTCTCTTCGTCCCAGCTTAACCTTACCCCTCCCCGTGTCCTCAAGTCCATTCTCTACGTCTGCATCTTTATTCTTGCCCCTAGGTTATTCAGAACCAATTTTTTCTTTTTTCTTGTTTAGATTCCATATATATTTGTTAGCATACGGTATTTGTTTTTCTCTTTCTGACTTACTTCACTCTGTATGACAGACTCTAGGTCCATCCACCTCACTACAAATAACTCAATTTTGTTTCTTTTTATGGCTGAGTAATATTCAGCCATAAAAAGATATTGTATATATGTGCCACATCTTCTTTATCCATTCATCTGTCGATGGACACTTAGGTTGCTTAGATGTCCTGGCTATTGTAAATAGAGCTGCAATGAACATTGTGGTACATGACTCTTTTTGAATTTGGTTTTCTCAGGGTATATACCCAATAGTGGGATTACTGATTCATACTTTAGTTCTATTTTTAGTTTTTCAAGGAACCTCTGTACTGTTCTCCATAGTGGCTGTATCAATTTACATTCCCACCAACAGTGCAAGAGGGTTCCCTTTTCTCCACACCCTCTTCAGCATTTATTGTTTGTAGATAGTTTGATGATGGCCATTCTGACCAGTATGAGATGATACCTCGTTGCAGTTTTGATTTGCATTTCTCTAATAATTTGTGATGTTGAGGTTCCTTTAATGTGCTTGTGGGCAATATGTATATCTTCTTTGGAGAAATGTCTATTTAGATCTTCTGCCCATTTTTGGATTGGGTTGTTTGGGGTTTTTTTGATATTGAGCTGCATGATCTGCTTGTAAATTTTTGAGATTATCCTTTGTCAGTGGCTTCATTTACAAATATTTTCTCGCATTCTGATGGCTGTCTTTTCATCTTGTTTATGGTTTCCTTTGCTGTGCAAAAGCTTTAAAGTTGCATTAGGTCCCATTTGTTTATTTTTGTTTTTATTTCCATTTCTCTAGGAGATGGTTCCAAAAGGATCTTGCTGTGATTTATGTCATAGACTGTTCTGCCTATGTTTTACCCTAGGGTTTTTATAGTGTCTGGTCGTACATTTAGGTCTTTAATCCATTTTGAGTTTATTTTTGTGTATGGTGTTAGGGAGTGTTCTAATTTCATTCTTTTACATGTAGCTGTCCAGTTTTCCCAGCACCACTTATTGAAGATGCTGTCTTTTCTCCACTATATACTCTTACCTCCTTTATCAAAAAATAAGGTGACCATAGGTGTGTGGGTTTATCTCTGGGCTTTCTATCCTGTTGCATTGATCTATATTTTTCTTTTTGTGCAAGTATCAGACTGTCTTTATTACTATAGCTTTGTAGTATAATCTGAAGTCAGAGAGCCCAATTCCTCCAGCTCCGTTTTTCTTTTTCAAAATTGCTTTGGCTATTCAGGGTCTGTTGTATTTCCATACAAATTGTGAAATTTGTTGTTCTAGTTCTGTGGAAAATGCCATTGGTAGTTTGATAGGGATTGCATTGAATTTGTAGATTGCTTTGGGTAGTATAGTCATTTTCACAATATTGATTCCTCCAATCCAAGAACATGGTATATCTCTCCATCTATTTGTATCATCTTTAATTTCTTTCATCAGTGTCTTATAGTTTTCTGCATACATGTCTTTTGTCTCCTTATGTAGGTTTATTCCTAGGTATTTTATTGTTTTCCTTGCAATGGTAAATGGGAGTGTTTCCTTAATTTCTTTTCTGATTTTTCATCATTAGTGTATAGGAATGCCAGATATTTCTGTGCATTAATTTTGTGTCTTGCTGCTTTGCCAAATTCATTGATTAGCTCTAGAAGTCTTCTGGTAGCATCTTTAGGATTCTCTATGTATAGTATCATGTCATGCAAACAATGACAGCTTTACTTCTTCTTTTCTGATTTGGATTCCTTTTATTTCTTTTCCTTCTCTGATTGCTGTGGCTAAAACTTCCATAACTATGTTCAATAATAATGGTGAGAGTGCACAACCTTGTCTTGTTCCTGATCATAGAGGAAATGGTTTCAGTTTTTCACCATTTAGAATGATGTTGGCTGTGGGTTTCTCATATATGGCCTTTATTATGTTGAGGTAAGTTCCCTCTATTCTTACTTTCTGGAGGGTTTTTATCATAAAGGAGTGTTGAATATTGTTGAAAGCTTTTTCTGCATTTATTGAGATGATTATATGGTTTTTCTCCTTCAATTTGTTAATATGATTTATCACACTGATTGATTTGTGTATTTTGAAGAATCCTTGCATTGCTGGGATAAACCCCACTTAATCATGGTGTATGATCCTTTTAATGTGCTGTTGGATTCTATTTGCTAGCATTTGGTTGAGGATTTTTGCATCTATGTTCATCAGTGATATTGGCCTGTAGTTTTCTTTCTTCGTGACATCTTTGTCTGGTTTTGGTATCAGGGTGATGGTGGCCTCGTGGAGTGAGTTTGGGAGTCTTCCTCCCTCTGATATATTTTGGAAGAGTTTGTGAAGAATAAGTGTTAGCTCTTCTCTAAATGTTTGATAGAATTCGCCTGTGAAGTCGTCTGACCCTGGGCTTTTGTTTGTTGAAAATTTTTAATCACAGTTTTAATTTCAGTGCTTGTGATTTGTTGTTTATATTTTCTATTTCCTCCTGGTTCAGTCTCAGAAGGTTATGCTTTTCTAAGAATTTGTCTATTTCTTCCAGGTTGTCCATTTTATTGACGTATCATTGCTTGTCGTAATCTCTCATGATCCTTTGTATTTCTGCAGTGTCAGTTGTTACTTCTCCTTTTTCCTTTCTAATTCTATTGATTTGAGTCTTCTCCCTTTTTTTCTTGATGAGTCTGGATAATGGTTTATCAATTGTGTTTATCTTCTCAAAGAACAAGCTTTTAGTTCTGTTGGTCTTTGCTATTGTTTCCTTCATTTCTTTTTCATTTATTTCTGATCTGATCTTTATGATTTCTTTCCTTCCTCTAACTTTCTGTTTTTTTGGTTCTTCTTTCTCTAATTGTTTTA
This sequence comes from Globicephala melas, assembly GCF_963455315.2. Taxonomy (NCBI): domain Eukaryota; kingdom Metazoa; phylum Chordata; class Mammalia; order Artiodactyla; family Delphinidae; genus Globicephala; species Globicephala melas. Next base: position 82,788,684 of record NC_083321.1, read on the forward strand.
GGTGTAAGTTTAGGTTGTTTATTTGAGGTTTTTCTTATTTCTTGAGGTAGGATTGTATTGCTATTAACTTCCCTCTTTGAACTGCTTTTGCTGCATCCCATAGGTTTTGGGTCATCATATTTTTATTGTCATTTGTTTCTAGGTGTTTTTTGATTTCCTCTTTGATTTCTTCAGTGATCTCCTGGTTATTTAGTAGTGTATTGTATAGCCTCCATGCATTTGTAGTTTTTACAGATTTTTTCCTGTAATTGATATATAGTCTCATAGTGTTGTGTTCGGAAAAGATACTTGATACAATTTCAATTATCTTAAATTTGCCAAGGCTTGATTTGTGAACCAAGATATGATCTATCCTGCAGAATGTCCATGAGCACTTGAGAAGAAAGTGTATTCTGTTGTTTTTGGATGGAATGTCCTATAAATATCAATTAAGTCCATCTTGTTTAATGTATCATTTAAAGCTTGTGTTTCCTTAATTATTTTCGTTTTGGATGATCTGTCCATTGGTGAGAGTGGGGTGTTAAAGTCCCCTGGTATGATTGTGTTACTGTTGATTTCCCCTTTTATGGCTGTTAGTATTTGCCTTATGTATTGAGGTGTTTGTATATTGGATGCATAAATATTTACATTTGCTATATCTTCTTCTTGGATTGATCGTTGATCATTATGGAGTGTCCTTCTTTGTCTCTTGTAATAGTCTTCATTTTAAAGTCTATTTTGTCTGATATGAGAATTGTTGCTCCAGCTTTCTTTTATTTCCATTTGCATGGACTATGTTTTTCTATCCCCTCACTTTCAGTCTGTATCCTTAGGTCTGAAATGGGTCTCTTGTAGACAGCATATATACACGCCTTGTTTTTGTATCCATTCAGCCAGTCTATGTCTTTTGGTTGGAGCATTTAATACATTTACATTTAAAGTAATTATAGATATGTATGTTCCTATTACCATTTTCTTAATTAGTTTGGGTTTGTTTTTGTAGGTCTTTTCCTTCTCTTGTGTTTCCTGCCTATAGAAGTTCTTTTAGCATTTGTTGTAATGCTCGTTTTGTGGTCCTGACTTCTCTTAGATTTTGCTTGTCTTAAAGGTTTTAATTTCTCCGTCGAGTCTGAATGAAATCCTTTCTGGGTAGAGTAATCTTGGTTGTAGTTTTTTCCCTCTCATCACATTAAATATGTCCTGCCACTCCCATCTGGCTTGCAGATTTTCTGCTGAAAGGTCAGTTGTTATCCTTATAGGGATTCACTTGTAGGTTTTTTGTTGCTTTTCCCTTGCTGCTTTTAATATTTTTTCATTGTATTTAATTTTTGGTAGTTTGATTAATACATGTCTTGGCATGTTTCTCCTTGGGTTTATCCTGTATGAGACTCTGTGCTTCCTGGACTATTTCCTTTCTCTTTGTAGGGAAGTTTTCAACTATAATCTGTTCAAATAGTTTCTCAGTCCCTTTCTTTTTCTCTTCTTTAACTGGGACCCCTGTAATTCAAATGTTCATGAGTTTAATGTTGTCCCAGAGTTCTCTGAGACTGTCCTCACTTCCTTTCATTCTTTTTTCTTTATTCTGCTCTGTGGTAGTTATTTCCACTATTTTGTCTTCCAGGTCACTTATCCATTCCTCTGCCTCTATTATTCTGCTGTTGATTGCTTCTAGAGAGTTTTTTGTTTCATTTATTGTGTTGTTCATCTTTGTTTGTTTGCACTTTAGTTCTTCTAGGTCCTTGTTAAACATTTCTTGTATATTCTCCATTCTATTTCCAAGAATTTGGATCATCTTTATTATCATTACTCTGAATTCTTTTTCAGGTAGACTGCCTATTTCCTCTTCATTTGTTTGGTTTAGTGGGATTTTGCCTTGCTCCTTCTTCTACTGTGTGTTTCTGTGTCTTCTCATTTTGCTTAACTTACTGTGTTTGGAGTGTCCTTTTCGCAGACTGCAGGTTCCTAGTTCCCGTTGTTTTTTGTGTCTGCCCTCAGTGGGTAAGGTTGGTTCAGTGGGTTGTGTAGGTTTCCTTGTGGAGGTGACTGGTGCCTGTGTTCTTGTGGATGAGGCTGGATTGTTTTTTAGGGTGGGCAGGACCATGTCCTATGGTGTGTTTTGGCATGTCTGTGACCTTATTGTGATTTTAGGCCACCTCTGTGCTAATTGGTGGGGTTTTGTTTCTGTCTTACTAGTTGCTTGGCATAGGGTGTCCAGCACTGTAGCCTGCTGGCCGTTGAGTGAAGCTGAGTCTTAGTGTTCATATGGAGATCTCCTGGAGAGCTTTCCTCATTTGATATTATATGGAGCTGGGAGGTTTCTGGTGGACCAGTGTCCTGAACACGGCTCTCCCACATCAGAGGCAGAGGCCTGACACCCGGCTGAATCACCAAGACCTTGTCCCTCACGTGGCTGCTGGTCTTGAAGGATCTCCTGGAAAGGTGAGAGGGCGGGGGCGACCTTTGCTCTCTCTGGGGTTATAAAACCTGGTGGCAGAAGCAGAGACCTACATCAACTCTGGCTGGAGGCAGAGACAGATATTTTGGGTCTCTGGCACCAAGACATGGCCTCACTCTTTAATGATATCTCTTGGTATCTTCTTCTTGAAAAAAATCTAGTTTGGGGGCTTCATTACAAAGTGTTTATTACATACATATTCCATGATATATTTTAATTTCTATTTTTGTTGTGGTATAACTTACATAAAGCAAATTGCTATAATATTAAATATATGGCTTGATATATTTCTTTATTAAAGACATTATTTTTTCTTAGAGGAGTTTTAAGTTCATAAGACAATCAGTTGGAAGGTACTTCAATTTGTCATATACTTCCTCAACATGAGCATAGCCTTCCCCATTATCAGCATCACTCATCAAAGAGGTACATTCGTTATAACTGATGAACCTACACTGACACATCATTATCCCACGTTCATAGTATTAATTAGGGTTCACTTGATGTACATTCTATAAGTTTTGACAAATTCATAATAACATGAATCTACAAATATGGTATCATACAGAGTAGTTTCACTGCACTAAAAGTCCTCTGTGCTCTACTTATTCATCCCTCCCTTCAAACTCTCCCAACCCCTGGCAACAGCTACTCTTTTTCCATAGTTTTGGAAACTATGGAAACTGTTTCCATAGTTTTGCCTTTTCCAGAATGTCATGCAGTTGGGATCGTTCAGTATGTAGCCTTTTCAGATAGATTTCCTTCACTTAGTAATATGCCTTTAAGGTTTCTCCTTGTCTTCTTATGACTTTATAATCATATCTTTTTGGTACAAAATAACTTTCATTTGTCTGGATGTATCACAGTTTATTATCCATTCACCTGCAGTAGGACATCTTGGTTGCTTCTACATTTTGCCAATTGTGAATGAAGCTGCTGTAAACATATGTGTAAACATAAGTTTTCAACTCCTTTGGGTACGTACCAAAGAGTGTGATTGCTGGAATAATGGTGTGTTAAGACTATGTTTAATTTATGTAAGAAACCAACAAATTGTCTTCCAAAGAGACAGTACCATTTTGCATTCCCACCAGCAGTGAGTGAGAATTCCTGTTGTGCAGCATCCTCACCAGCATTTTGAATGTCAGTGTTCTGGAGTTAAGCTATTCTAATAGGTGTATGGTAATCTCATTGTAGTTTCAATTTGCATTTCCTTGATGACATATGATATGGATCATCTTTTGC